>NC_091301.1:28571903-28651903 GCF_038502225.1 Cherax quadricarinatus | reverse complement strand
GCCATAAATTGCGCTCTATTAAACCACTTTTAGGCTTATGGCCATCTTCCTTCCACCATTGCCATTCTCGGGAGACTGTGCTCTCCCGGCTCTGCATTGGTCATACACGCCTTACCCATGTGTATCTCATGGATAGACGCCCTGTTCCTCACTGTGAGACTTGTCAGGTTCCTATTTCGGTTCTTCACTTCCTTGTTGATTGCCCGATTTACCAGTGAGCTCGCAGGATTTATCACCAAACAACGCCACTGACTTACCACTCTGGGTGGGTGTGTGTGTGTGTGTGGGTGTGTGTGTGTGTGTGGGTGTGTGTGAGGGTGTGTGTGTGGGTGTGTGTGAGGGTGTGTGTGTGTGGGTGTTGGTGTGTGTGTGTGTGGGTGTGTGTGTGTGGGTGTGCGTCCTTGTGTGTATGCATATATTTGTACGCTCGTGTGCACATGTCCGTGCGTGCGCCCTCGTGTGTGTATGTGCGCGCGCGCGCTAGTGTGGGTGTATGATCCACTTAATATTTGTATTTATAACTCATTACAATTGTGACCAGGTGTGGACGTATCAGTGGTTCATTACTTTGTAATTTGTTCATGACTGTAACCATGTATAGGAGTGAAGCTGATTCATTACCTCTGTAACTTGCCATGATTAGTGACCAGATCTACCTGGAGTTCATTACCTTTGTAACTAGTTCAGCTGTCATAACTTTGGGGTCCAGTCACTGGACCCATTATGTACCTTTGTAATCTTTTGACTACCGTCCACAGGATGGGTATGGGGTGCATAAAGATATTAAACTAAAGTGTGTGTGTGTGTGTGTGTGTGTGTGTGTGTGTGTGTGTGTGTGTGTGTGTGTGTGTGTGTGTGTGTGTGTGTGTGTGTGTGTGTGACTCAACAATCAATATTTGCACCAATAACTCATTACAGTTGTGACCAGGTGTGGAAGTGTGAATTGCTCATTACTCTATAATTTGTTCATGATTGTAGCCAAAGTATAAACGTAAGTAACCATTCTACAGAATTCATTACCTTTGTAACTTGTGAGCTCATTACCTTTGTACCTAGTTCAGCTATCAAAACTTTGGGGGCCCAGTCCCTGGACCCATTACGTACCTCTGTAATCTGTAAATACCTTTGTAACTTGTCATGATTGTGACCAGACTTACCTGGAGTTCATTACCTTTGTAAATTGTGAGTTCATTACCTTTGTAAATTGTGAGTTCATTACCTTTGTAAATTGTGAGTTCATTGCCTCTGTAACTTGCTCAGCTATCAAAACTTTGGAGTCCAGTCCCTGGACCAATTATGTACCTCTGTAATCTTTTGACTACCGCCCACAGGATGGGTATGGGGTGCATAATAAACATATTAAACTAACTAACTACTTGCAGACGACCCCACCTTCGACTCCCAAGCACTTTTTGACTTTTTGTCAGCAACTGCCTTATTATACGAACTTTGACACATAACACTTAGCATCCCTTCCATCCCATTTCTTCCCTCACCTCTGCTCCCCTTTCCACCTAGCTGATTATAACCTCTGCCTTACATACTGCCCCGCAGCGCTGTATGACCCTTGTTGATGTAGTGCTTTCTCTGATTATAATAATAATAATAATCATGGATCGAGGCATGGCTGACCAATAGGAAGCAAATAGTTTGCAGTAATGGGGACCAGTTACTAGTGATGTTCCACAAGGATCAGCTTTGGGCTCATTGTTATTCATAATTTACAATAATTTGCTGATGACAAAAAGGCCGAATAATAGATTCTGAGGAGGATACTAATGAACTTCAGGAGGATTTGGATAAATTAATGTCATGGTTTGAAAAGTGACATGCAGTTCAACGTGGACAAGTGTAAAGTCTTAATCCATGGGAACGAAAATATCCCTGGTAGTTAAAAACTAGGTGAAGCAGAGCTTGATCACACAGTGTGAAAAGGACTTGGGAGTCATGGTAAGCAGAAATCTAAAGCTAAGGCAATGCTTAAGTGTGTGCAATAAAGCTAGCAGATTACTAGGATTTATTTCAATTAGTAACAGGAGTCCAAAACTTATTTTACTGCTCTGTACATCACTAGTAAGGCGTCACTTGATCAGTTTTGGTCTCTTTACTACAGAATGGATATAAATTCATTGGAGAACATACAGAAAAGGATGACTAAAATTATTCACTGTATAAGGAATCTCCCATATGAAGATAGACTTAGAACTTTGAATCTTCACTATATTGAGAGACGTAGAATGAGAGGAGATATGTATAAGTGGATGATGGGCATTAACATAAGAACATAAGAACATAAGAAAGGAGGAACACTGCAGCAGGCCTGTTGGCCCATACTAGGCAGGTCCTTTACAATTCATCCCACTAACAAAACATTTGGCAATATTAATAAAATACTGAGGATATCGAATCAAGTAAGAACCAGAAATAACAGATTTAAGTCAGATAAATTTAGATTTAGAAAGGACATAGGTAAGTACTAGTTTTCAGAGTTGTCGATGCGTGGAGTTGTCTTCTGAGTAGGGTAATCGAGGCTAGGACCCTGGGTAGCATTAAAAAGAGATTGGACAAATATATGAGTGGAAGCAGCTGGGTTTGATTGGTGTCGTGGGTACGGGAATAAATTCTTGGGTAGCTTTGGGAAGGGGTGGTTATGATAAGGACCTGCCTTGTATGGGACAGTAGGCCTTCTGCAGAGTTCCTCCATTCTTATGATTTGACCTTTTTGAGAAATTTCGAGTGGGGGCAGTAGAACAGGTGCTGAGTGATGCTGGGAGGGGGGAGATGCCATATTGAATTTAATGTGTGAACACTGGTCCTTTAATTGTGCAATGCAATCAGGCATTCTTGAAGGTCAATTGGGTTTTTTCGGCCTGAATTTTGTAGTTGGAACCTGTGTTAATGTCCCCTGCTGAAGAACTGGGACAGGAAATTTGTGGGACATCAAGAATTACGCATGGATGGTGGAAGTTAAGGAATGCGAACATCACTCACAGGGAAATGCACCATTAGTCCTTGCATTTAGATCTCTAGCTGGCCAGTGTAGGACCAAATTGTTAGGCAGGTGTTGTGGTGCGATGCATCTACAGTAATTAAATGGTAAGTGTTAATACCAATTCTGTGTACCCAACAAGCCTAATTATATACAGTCCACAACTTTAATTTACCAGAGTAGCTGGTTTTAATATATTTATTAATTTAATGTCAGGTCTAGGTTTTTGTTAGAGTGGTAGGGAGTGGACAACGAGGGAGTTACAGATCAGCAACCTACTGTGACTTAAGTCCCACTTACCTCACCCTGTAAGCCTCCTACACGTGATTTGCTATAATAATAATAATAGTTTTAACAAAATTTTTGGTCCTTCGAACCGGATAATGTAATCAGTGAAAATTTAATTTAATGACTTGATTGAAAGAAATGGATTGCTGGGTTCACATATACCTGGTGTTTGTAGTTGGTTGCCACAATTGATTGAATTTGCATACCCAGTGGGGTTGGAATTTTATTTTTTATAGATTTGTAATATTAATGGATTTGCATAATTATTATATAAATTAATTGTTAAGCCCAGTGAGGCTAGGATTGTAATTGCTATTAATTGTTAATTTGCTAAGCCCACTTAGGGCTAGAAATGTTAATTGTCTTTTTTCTGATAATAATAATAATTATAATTAATTTGCTAAGCCAGAAAATATTTGGCTAGGATATTTGGTGCATATTGTAATAATTATAACAGTGTCTCATTGGATAATTTGTAGAGCCAGTGTTCATTTATTGGGTCTAATATATAAAAGAGCCATGGATGAGGTTAATATAATTAATGCTGATGCTATAGAGGCATCATTAAATGTAAAAATGGGTCATGTGACCAGAGCTTATAATAAATGCCTGGAAATGGTGGCAGAAGAAACTGTGAATAAGGTTAATTTAGAATTATATTTTTATTCATTAGAAAATAGGTATGTGTCAAATAAATTATATTACACAGAATATGAAGGTGATCTGCTGTTGAACTGTGTGGATGATAATGAAAGGGAATTATTAATTAATATTATGAACTGGAAGAGAAAATACTACACTATCATGTAAAAGTGTGGTATTAAATAAATTAAAATGTGTAAATACTGCAGTTGAGCAATCTAGTAGCATATATGCCAGGTCTTTGCCAAAACTCCCAGAGTTATGTCTACCAATATTTCGTCCAAGAGACAGCTGGGACGAATTCTGGTCACTATTTAAGGCTGCTGTACATGTGAGGATTGACCTAGCAGATGTCACAAAATTATTTTATCTCAAAGGACAGGTCATAAGCAATGCTTATGATTCAAGGGTTCCGAAATATTAACTCTAGTTACTTGGAGGCAGTTAACTTGTTAGAGACGACCTATGGTAATAGGGAGCAAAGTAGGTTAGACCTAGTAAATATCGTGATTAACTGAAGAAATCCAGAACACAATTACCACAATTTGCAACAGTTTAGGATCAAATGAGAAAGCACTCTTAAGTCCTTGAGTAACAAATTTGATTTGGGTGACTCAGACTGGATATAAACTGCTGTCTTACAGAATAAATTGAACTGCAAAACTATAGAGTGATTATCTAATAAATACCACAAAGGCTATTTTTCTCTGGAGGAAATAAGATTAGATCTGCAAGAATTAATTGTTCAATTACAGACAAATAATTCTAAGAATGTAACACATGATGACTATGATGCATCTGTCAGGTCTCACAAATGGAAAAAAATATCCTAATGTTAACAATCATCATGATTCATCTCATAAAAAGGGTTGCACAGGCACATATCAAGTGCCAGGATCCAAAAATAAATGTTCTCCACATCAAATTAAGAATAAGTACCTTAATGGGAGTGACCTAGTTAATAATGAGCAAGTCAAGCAAAAGAGGGATTGTCTTTTTTGTAATGCTTATGATTCATGGGATATTAAGGTGGTAAGATTAAAAGAACTTGACATATGAATATACATGCACATGTATGCATTACAGGTATACATACATACATGTTACATATATGCATAAAACATACATCAATACATTCGTGCGTGCATACAAAGAAACAATATATACACACTCACACAAGTAGATACATATACATATAGAAATGTGTATATTCATAAATGTAAACATATACACATCATACTTATACACATGCATATATACACACATGCATACATATAAAAATACATCATCACAATATATACAAATTTATATATTTTAACATACACGCGCATACGCAAGTGTAGAAATTTACATGCATGCATAAACATGTACTGTATACATCTACATAAGCATACATACACACACATACACACACACACACACGCACACACACGCACACACACACACACACACGCACACACACACACACACACACACACACACACACACACACACACACACACACACACACACACATACACACACATACACACACACACACACACTTCTGCAGGAGAAAGCACGGCTGAGAGGCAAACAGGAGTTCATGAGTGTGTACCTCGATCGAGACAGAACACAGGAGGAAAGGATGATACTGAAAGAGAGAGTACAAAAACGAAAGGAGGAATGGGAGGAAATGAAAAAGTAGAGCAGAATAACCCAGGAAGCACACCCCCCAGAAACACCTGCAGAAGGACTCCAGCCACGACACCCCCAAGGCAAATGAACAATCCAAACCAACCAACACACACTGATCCCTCTGTTCCCACCCCCCGCACCACGAACCCTACCCCTACAGCAACCTCCTATGGGAGCTCTTCCTCCACCTCCACTGCAACCCCCCACAGGCCCCACCATGGCTTCTGCTCTCCCAACCCCAGTATTCCCCCAGGACCACAGTTACAGTATTAGAACAGAAGTTGAAGGTTTGGTACACAAATGCGGATGGATTAACGAATAAATATGAGGAATGGCAAGAAAGAATCAATGAGAAGTCCCCAGACATCATAGCAGTTACAGAAACAAAACTCACGGAGACAATAACAGATGCAATCTTCCCACCAGGATACCAGATCATGAGGAAAGATAGAAGGGGCAGAGGGGGAGGAGGGGTTGCTCTGCTCGTAAAAAACAGATGGAAATTCGAGAAAATGGGAGGCATAGACGAGACAGGAGAAAGGGACTACATAGTAGGTACACTTCAGTCTGGGGAGCACAAGGTGGTCATTGCAGTGATGTATAATCCACCACAGAACTGCAGGAGGCCAAGAGAGGAATATGAAGTGAGCAACAGAGCAATGGTGGACACACTAGCTGAGGCGGCAAGAAGAGCTCACTCCAGCAGAGCAAAGTTGTTGGTTATGGGGGATTTCAACCACAGGGAGATTGTCTGGGAAAACCTGGAGCCACATGGAGGTCCCGAAACATGGAGAGCCAAGATGTGGGATGTGGTGCTGGAAAACCTCATGCACCAACATGTTAAGGACACTACCAGAGTGAGAGGGGAGGATGAACCAGCAAGATTGGACCTTATGTTCACCCTGGACAGTTCAGACATAGAGGACATCACATATGAGAGTCCCCTAGGAGCTAATGACCACGTGGTTCTGTGCTTTGAATACATAGTAGAGCTGCAAGTGGAGAGAGTAACAGGAGTTGAATGGGAAAAGCCAGGCTATAAAAGAGGGGACTACATAGGGTTGAGGAACTTCCTGCAGGAGGTTCCGTGGGACAGAGAACTGGCAGGAAAGCCAGTAAATGAAATGATGGAATATGTAACAACAAAATGCAAGGAAATGCAGTGGAAAGGTTTATTCCCAAGGGCAACAGAAACAATGGGAAGACCAGAACGAGCCCCTGGTTTACCCGACGGTGTAAGGAGGCAAAAACAAAGTGCAATAGAGAATGGAAAAAGTGCAGAAGGCAGAGAACATATGAAAATAGGGAGATTAGTTGCAGAGCCAGGAACGAGTATGCACAGGTAAGGAGGGAGGCCCAGCAACAATATGAAAATAACATAGCATCGAAAACCAAGACTGACCCGAAACTGTTGTATAGCCACATCAGGAGGAAGACAACAGTCAAAGACCAGGTGATCAGACTGAGGACAGAAGGTGGAGAACTCACAAGAAATGATCAGGAGGTATGTGAGGAGCTAAACAGGAGACTTAAAGAAGTTTTTACAGTAGAGACAGGAAGGGCTCTGGGAAGACAGCACAGAAGGGAACATCAAGAGGGAAAATACCAACAAGTGTTGGATGGAAGGCAAATCCTGTGTCACAAACCTTCTGGAGTTTTATGACAAGGTAACAGAAGTAAGACACGAGAGAGGTGGGTTAATTGCATTTTCCTAGACTGCAGGAAGGCCTTTGACACAGTTCCCCACAAGAGATTAGTGCAGAAGCTGGAGGATCAGGCGCATATAACAGGGAGGGCACTGCAATGGATCAGGGAATACCTGACAGGGAGGCAACAACGAGTCATGGTACGTGAAGAGGTATCACAGTGGGCGCCTGTGGCGAACGGGGTCCCACAGGGGTCAGTTCTAGGACCAGTGCTATTTTTGATATATGCGAACGACGTGATGGAAGGAATAGACTCTGAAGTGTCCCTATTCGCAGATGATGTGAAGCTGATGAGAAGAATTAAATCGGATGAGGATGAGGCAGGACTGCAAAGAGACCTGGACAGGCTGGACAAGTGGTCCAGAAACTGGCTTCTCGAATTCAACCCTGCCAAATGCAAAGTCATGAAGATTGGGGAGGGGCAAAGAAGACCGCAGACAGAGTATAGGCTAGGTGGACAAAGACTACAGACCTCACTCAGAGAGAAAGACCTTGGGGTGACCATAACGCCGAGCACGTCACCGGAGGCACACATCAACCAAATAACTGCTGCAGCATACGGGCGCCTGGCAAACCTGAGAATAGCGTTCCGATACCTTAATAAGGAATCGTTCAAGACACTGTACACTGTGTATGTTAGGCCCATACTGGAGTATGCAGCACCAGTCTGGAACCCACACCTGGTCAAGCACGTCAAGAAGTTAGAGAAAGTACAAAGGTTTGCAACAAGGCTAGTCCCAGAGCTCAGGGGAATGTCGTACAAGGAAAGGTTGAGGGAAATCGGACTGACGACACTGGAGGACAGAAGGGTCAGGGGAGACATGATAACGACATACAAGATACTGCGGGGAATAGACAAGGTGGACAGAGATGGGATGTTCCAGAGAGAGGACACAGAAACAAGGGGTCACAACTGGAAGCTGAAGACTTAGACGAATCACTGGGACGTTAGGAAGTATTTCTTCAGTCATAAAGTCGTCAGGAAGTGGAATAGCCTAGCAAGTGAAGTAGTGGAGGCAGGAACCATACATAGTTTTAAGAAGAGGTATGACAAAGCTCAGGAAGCAGAGAGGGAGAGGATCCAGTAGCGATCAGTGAAGAGGCGGGGCCAGGAGCTGAGTCTCGACCCCTGCAACCACAATTAGGTGAGTACAATTAGGTGAGTACACACACACACACAAACAGTAAGCAAGTATATGTATGTTTGTGTACATATTCAAATGTGTTTAAACATATATGTATATAAGTCAATTGTTTTGTGCTTATGAGCGCACAGATGCATACTTATTCATGTATGTCTATGTTTACATATGTATGTGTATTTATGTGTGTAACTGTGTATACATATGCATTTATGTATATCCACAAGCACTTATACACATACATTTATATATATATATATATATATATATATATATATATATATATATATATATATATATATATATATATATATATATATATATGATAAAGTTCCTGGAGGGCGAAACGTTGTCACAGTAAAATGTCACATTAATTGCACTTGTGTCCTTCTTACCTAACATATTGTCGGTAATTCAGTGAAGACGTGTCTAGTGAACCAAGATGCCCTCCATTGAGCAACTTTACCAGCAGCTTAAGGTGGGACTAAGGGTGGCTAAGCTCGAGATACGGTGATTGACAGACGAAACAAGAGGATTCGTAGTAGTCCTCCTGTTGTGAGTCCTCAGGTCAAGAAAGGAATCTGGGCAGTGGCCGGACAGCATGGTATGAAGCTGAAGATGAAGACGAATGGAGAGGTAGAAATGATGAAGAAGCAAGAGACTGCTGTGGAAACTTTGAACTCTGTCTCTGTGTTACCAGACGAATGTGAGTCGATCACTGGGAATGTCATAGTGAAGAGCAACACGGAAGGTGAGAATATTGTGCCTATTGGGGACAGTTAGTTTAGGTACATGGATAGTGCCTTCTGCTTGCAGGTTAGGAGTAGGAGACAGAGGGTGTGCTTCCGTGGGGCTGGGATAGAGGATATTGTTAGCCAGCTTGACAACATCATGTATAGTAATGGGATCAATCCTATTATCTGCCCCAGTGCTGGAGGCAATGATATAGGCAAGCATAGAAGTGAAGATTTAGTTAGAAGGTATAGGGCAGCAATAGACATTATTAGGAAGAAGGGAGGGAGCCCTGATATATGTGGCATTTTGCCAAGCAGGGGTTTTAGAAATGAATGGCTATCCAGAGCGACTGGTATAAATTGTTGGCTGGACAAACACAGTAATGATAATGCAGTACCATTCATTGATAACTGGGATCACTTCTATGGCCAAAATGACATGTATGCCAGGGATGGGGTTCACTTATCCAGGGCAGGTGTGGGTTTTCTCACTAAGATGAAGATGTTGTTAGGGCTTTAAACTAGGATTAGTTTGAGGAATGGGTTTAGGGATGCAAAATAATGAGTGTCGAAATATTGATTTAGGCTTTGATATTATAAAATTTAACAATAACAGTCATCTAGAAACACAGTGTAATAATAGTAACATAAATTGTGTAAAAGAAAAGCTGAATAGGAAAAAGGCTCACAAGCAAAAACATATTAATGTATTTTATACAAACTGTCGAAGTGCCAGAAATAAAATTAATGAATTACGTTTGGTAGTGTGTGCTGGGAACTTTGATATCATTGCAATAACTGAAATATGTTATAATTTAAAGACTCGGGATATGATTGCTGAGTGTCATATTCAAGGGTTTAAGTTGTTCCATGCAGATAGATATAATGGGAAGGGGGGTTGGAGTTGCATTATATATATGAGAAAATATAAATTGTTGCAAAAAACAGGTATAAAAATAGATGAATCAGTAACAGAATCTGTTTGGGTAGAGTTTCTAGAAGGTCAAGAAAACCTAATTCTATACCTGGAGTATACCTGGAGAGGGTTTCGGGGGTCAACGCCCCCGCGGCCCGGTCTGAGAAAAGGCCTCGTGGTGGATCAGAGTCTGATCAACCAGGCTGTTACTGCTGGCCGCACTCAAACTGACATACGAGCCACAGCCCGGCTGGTCAAGTACTGACTTTAGGTGCCAGTTCAGCGCCTTCTTGAAGACAGCCAGGGGTCTATTAGTAATTCCTCTTATGTATGCTGGGAGGCAGTTGAACAGTCTTGGGCCTCGGACACTTATTGCGTTGTCTCTCAGTGTACTAGTGGCGCCCCTGCTTTTCATTGGGGAAATGTTGCATCTCTTGCCTAGTCTTTTGATTTTGTAGGGAGTGATTTCCGTGTGCAAGTTTGGTACTAATTCCTCTAGGATTTTCCAAGTGTTTATTATCATGTATCTCTCTCCTCTGCATTCCAGGTAATACAAATCAAGGACTTGAACTGTTCCCAGTAATTTAGGGGCCTTATCGTACTGTGTTCCGTGAAAGTTCTTTGTACCTTTCCGGGTCAGCAATTTCACCAGCCTTGTAGGGGGCAGTTAGCGTACAGCAGTATTCCAGCCTAGAGAGAACAAGCGATATGAAGAGAATCATCATGGGCTTGGCGTCCCTAGTTTTAAAGGTTCTCATTATCCATCCTATCATTTTTCTAGCAGATGCGGTAGATACATTGTTGTGATCTTTGAAGGCGAGATCCTCTGACATTATCACTCCCAGGTCCTTCACATTACTTTTCCGTTCTATTGTATAGTTAGAATTTGTAGTATACCCTGATACAGTTTTTATTTCCTCAAGTTTTCCATATCTGAGTAGTTGAAATTTCTCTTCACTGAACTTAATATTTTGAGTGGCCCATTTGAAGATTTGGTTACGCCATCCAGTTTCGCTGCATTGTAGATGTGTCTGCAAGATCTGGTTAATGTCCGCTTGGAGTCTTCGGTTTATTTTAAGCAATACGTAGTAATATATGAACAATCATCATAATGATGCTGCAACCTGCTTTATTTGTTATTAATATTACATACAATGTGTACTTAACTTACTTGTTTTCATTACTCGTTTTTTTTTCATTTAGGGGCGACATTTTCTAAAAAGATATTGAAATGAAAGTTCATTTATGGCTTTCAGGCAAAAGTTCATCTGATTAAGGTACACGAATATTACGGCGTAAAAAAGATATAACCCTAATATACACATAAATACACACACATATGTATGTAAACATACATGAATAAGTGTGCATCTATCCACCCATAAGCACAAAATAATTAACATATGTACATACATGTTTAAACAAATATGAATACATACACATACGTATACATGCTTATTGTATGTGTGTGTGTGTTTCTGTGTGCACGTATGCTTATGTAGATGTATGTGTGTGTGTGTTTCTGTGTGCACGTATGCTTATGTAGATGTATGTGTGTGTGTGTTTCTGTGTGCACGTATGCTTATGTAGATGTATGTGTGTGTGTGTTTCTGTGTGCACGTATGCTTATGTAGATGTATGTGTGTGTGTGTTTCTGTGTGCACGTATGCTTATGTAGATGTATGCAGTACATGTTTATGCATGCATGTATATTTCTACACTTGTGTATGCGTATGTGAAAATGTATGAATGTATATATATTGTGATGATGCATTTTTATATGTATGTATGTGTTTATATATGCATGTGTATAAGTATGATGTGTATATGTTTACATTTATATATATACATATTTCTATATGTATATGTATCTACATGTGTGAGTGTGTATGTATTGTTTCTTTGTATGCACGCATGAATGTATTGATGTATGTTGTATGCATATATGTAACATTTATGTTTGTATACCTGTAATGCATACTTGTGCGTGTATATTCATATGTATATGTAATATGAATATATGGACATAAATGTGTCCGTCACCTCTTAAAAATATCACCATCCTCACCACCACCATCCTCACCACCACCATCCTCACCACCACCATCCTCACAACCACCATCCTCACCACCACCATCCTCACCACCACCATCCTCACAACCACCATCCTCACCACCACCATCCTCACCACCACCATCCTCACCACCACCATCCTCACCACCACCATCCTCACAACCACCATCCTCACCACCACCATCCTCACCACCACCATCCTCACAACCACCATCCTCACCACCACCATCCTCACCACCACCATCCTCACCACCACCATCCTCACCACCACCATCCTCACCACCACCATCCTCACCACCACCATCCTCACCACCACCATCCTCACAACCACCATCCTCACCACCACCATCCTCACCACCACCATCCTCACCACCACCATCCTCACCACCACCATCCTCACAACCACCATCCTCACCACCACCATCCTCACCACCACCATCCTCACCACCACCATCCTCACCACCACCATCCTCACCACCACCATCCTCACCACCACCATCCTCACCACCACCATCCTCACCACCACCATCCTCACCACCACCATCCTCACCACCACCATCCTCACCACCACCATCCTCACCACCACCATCCTCACCACCACCATCCTCACCACCACCATCCTCACCACCACCATCCTCACCACCACCATCCTCACCACCACCATCCTCACCACCACCATCCTCACCACCACCATCCTCACCACCACCATCCTCACCACCACCATCCTCACCACCACCATCCTCACCACCACCATCCTCACCACCACCATCCTCACCACCACCATCCTCACCACCACCATCCTCACCACCACCATCCTCACCACCACCATCCTCACCACCACCATCCTCACCACCACCATCCTCACCACCACCATCCTCACAACCACCATCCTCACCACCACCATCCTCACCACCACCATCCTCACCACCACCATCCTCACCACCACCATCCTCACAACCACCATCCTCACCACCACCATCCTCACAACCACCATCCTCACCACCACCATCCTCACCACCACCATCCTCACAACCACCATCCTCACCACCACCATCCTCTCAACCACCATCCTCACCACCACCATCCTCACCACCACCATCCTCACAACCACCATCCTCACCACCACCATCCTCACAACCACCATCCTCACCACCACCATCCTCACCACCACCATCCTCACAACCACCATCCTCACCACCACCATCCTCACAACCACCATCCTCACCACCACCATCCTCACCACCACCACCCTCACCACCCCCATTACTACCATCACCACCACCATTACTACCATCACCACCACCATTACTACCATTACCACCACCCTCACCACCCCCATTACTACCATCACCACCACCATTACTACCATTACCACCATCCTCACCACCCCCATTACTACCATCACCACCACCATTACTACCATCACCACCATCCTCACCACCACCACCCTCACCACCCCCATTACTACCATCACCACCACCATTACTACCATCACCACCACCATTACTACCATCACCACCATCCTCACCACCACCATTGTTACCATCACCACCATCCTCACCACCACCATTACTACCATTACCACCACCCTCACCACCCCCATTACTACCATCACCACCACCATTACTACCATTACCACCATCCTCACCACCACCATTACTACCATCACCACCACCATTACTACCATCACCACCATCCTCACCACCACCATTACTATCACCACTGTTACAAAAAAAAAACGCGATATGTATGAACCATAGCCATCTCCACTGAATACTAAAAAGGACTGCCCTTCTAACATTCAGCATGTTACTGGGTTTTTGTAAGAAATAGTCAGTATCCTGGTCCAATTATCCATTAGAATTTAATAGTAAGATTCAATAGGGCTTCAGTATTACAATTGGTAGGTGTTACGCAGTGTGCTACAATAAAATTTATATAAGAAATAACGCTACATGTCATTATTCGGGTTTTAATTCGAAAGTAGGGATGGTGGTTTTTTGTAAGTTTATACCATATGTTATTTTATTGCTCTCATGTTTACTTGTAAGGCCCTAGTATGCAGTGGCCTGTTTATGCGAGTGTACTGTATAGTGTTTTACCTGTAAAGTAAAAGGACACAAGTGCAACTAATGTGACATTTTTTTGTGGCAACGTTTCGCTCTCCAGGAGCTTTATCAAGCCATTACAAACAATACATGGACACAGAGGGTATATAAAGGCTCAGAGCCTTTATATATGAAGACAGAGGTGTGTATGTCATGGTGCCTCCCTGATGATTTATTTTAACTCATTACTAGCAGTGAGCTAGTGAGCTAATGTGAACTGAAGTGTGGTGGATTTTTGTAGTAGTTATAACTTATATACAAATTATTGGTATATATATATTTATATACGTGAGTTTTTGTCCTTCCTTCCTAATAATAATTAATATTGTTTAATATACGAGTACATGCTGGCCCAAGGTTCACTGTTTTCAGAGTAATTTTATAACTCCTAGACAGCAGTGTGAACAGCCTCTAGGAGCCAGGAACATTTTATTTAAGTTACGACAATAAAGTCGTAACAGTAGGCTACTAACTAAAGAAATAAAATTTAAGAAGTTTGTTAATAAAGTTGTCTAGGTGGACAATATCAAAGTAAATTAATTTAATATGTTATAGGATATAAGTTGCTAAACTTCTCTCGCATACAATATTATTGTGCTGAAGGTACATATCATATCTTGACGGCGCTTAAGTACCGTCTGGTACATTGTCAGCATTTAAGAACATAATACTAATATATACAAGTGAGCATATGTGTATGTATGTATGTATGTATGTATGTATGTATGTATGTATGTATGTATGTATGTAGGTGCTCTTAAGGAGTTCGCTATGTCTCAAGACTCGACTCGACTTAACCAGTGACTAACTAAATGTCCTCACATAAACTAACTTCCTGACCAACCTGGCAATCAGAACAGTTTGCTTGAACAGTAAGACGACCGATTTACCGAACAGCAATATAACAAGCAGCAGCAACTCAAGTGCCAAGAACAAGATTAAATAACGACCCTAAGTGGGGACCATCTACAGATCCTCCACAAAAGTCACAACATTCCTTTAATACTGAATCTAAGTTCAGCATAACAAAATCCCCGAATGTGACAGTGCACAGATACCAGAACAAATTAGGTCAGAAGCTACAGCTCAGGACCTGAGATATCTTAAGTATCAGTGCAACACACAACTTCAGTAAAATATTTAGGCTATACTATGTGAACAGAGTTACGAGAAGTATGCTTCGTCTCACCACAGTAAACATACTCTACTAAAACAGATTCTAAACCACGAACTAACAAGAGAGCGACAGATATTCCTCCAACAAGGGCCAGCAAGGGAGAGCTGAAGGTGTTGTTGGAACCAGCACCTGCCAAAGAGAGAGAGAGAGAGGAAGGCAAGGCAGTCTCTTCACTCAGGTGTGATCACACCATCCTGGTCACGTGATTCTCCCGTGGACTGCTGCTGCCCAGTAACTACAGAGAAGCCGGCAATTAAACAAGCGAGGAGGCAGTTATCAAGGTAGTTTGCCAATGCGGGCAGCTACTCATCACTCGAACAATGAGCACAGAATAAGGTAAATGTTACATCCTACCTACTAATATAGCTAAGTCAAATAATATAAAGCAATATATTTACGGTTTAGCTAATATTGCATATATCAGCAATATAAAATTATATGAACAGGTAATAAACATTAAAACTGAGATATATACATGTACTTACATTGTGACCCATTCAGGGGTCACAATACCCCACCAGCACGACAAACGGGTCGCACTAGGAGCTGCGTTAGTGTCTTTCACATATTACCCCCATCACCACCATGATCACCACCATCCTCACCACCACCATTACTACCATCACCACCATCTTCACGACCATCACCACTATCCTCACCACCATCACCTCCATCCTCACCACCATCACCACCATCCTCACCATCACCAATATTCTCACGACCATCCTCAAAACTATCACCACCATCCTCACCATCACCACCATCCTTGCTACCAACACCACCATCCTCACCACCATCACCATCATCCTCACCACCATCACCAATATTCTCACGACCATCTTCACAACCATCACCACCATCCTCACCACCACCACCATTACTATCATCACCACCATCCTCGATACTACCATTACTACCATCACCACCATCCTTACCACCATCCTCACCACCAACATCATCACCATCCTCACCATGACCATCATCATCCTCACTACCATCCCCACAACCATCACCACCATCCTCTCCACCATCACCACTATCCTTTCCACCATCACCACCATCCTTATCACCATCACCACCATCATTGCCACAATTCTCACCAGCATTACTACTATTACAACCCAGGTACTCAAAGGTCTGTTACCCTGGGTGTAAAGGGAGCAAAATAAACACAGAAGAAAAACTTTGAAATATATTATCCCTCACCAAGAATAAGCAGAGTTATGTACATTATATACACTATGTACAGCAATAGGTATTAGTGCATGCCACGGTAATCAAGGCAAAAGAGCAGCCAAGAGAGAGCAGACCACCACGCTTCAACCATCCTCATGCTTCAACTGCAGCCACACACCTAAAGCCAATAATAACCCAACAAAAAGCCGCAGTAAGAATAATCACTAAATCCCATCCCTGGCAACACACCCCCCCACTCTTCATAGATCTAAACTTACTCCCTGTTCAGTACATCCACACTTACTACTGTGCAATCTACATCTACAGGACCTTAAACTCCAATATTAACCTTGACCTAAAACGCTTTCTTGATAGTTGTGACAGAACCCACAGGCACTAAACCAGACACAAACATCTCTATGATATTCCCCGTGTCCGACTAAACCTTTACAAAAATTCAATGTATGTCAAAGGCCCTAAAATCTGGAACACCCTACCTGAAAATTCTAAAACTGCAGACACATTCATCACCTTCAAAACTACCATCAGAAAACATCTTATCTCCCTGATACACCCCGTCAACTAACAACACGAATACCACCTGGTGGTTAACACTTACACTCACTCACCCATTTGACCATAAACAGAAATATCAATCTCAATCTCAAAATAATGAATCTTAACTAGTCATAAGTTGGCCTGTGATACTCCAATACTGAAACTATGTATAGTGCCAAAACAAAAGCATTCACATTGCTAAACTCACAAACTAGTATTTAGTCACTTAGCCATAATACCAACTTACCTAAGTCTGCCCGAAATGCCTAGCCATGCTAGGTGTTCTAGTGGTACACAATGTAATTATTATTTTACTACATGTAAACCACACAATAACCAAATTCTGTAAACTCAGCATTGTAATCCTTATAGGGAATAAGCTTTGAATTTGAATTTGAATTTGAACCAGCAGTCAAATTAAAATGACAAGGGCGAAAAATTGAGTGGTAACCGCATCACCTACACAATTGCCAGATCCACATGTGATTGGCTGAACCTAGATACTGATCTGACGATGGGGCTCCTTAGGATTGTCAGATCTTTAGCATCTGGTTTGCTGGTTGGTGAGGCAGCCTATGGGAGTGTGTTAACATGCTCCAAATAAAGATTACATACTCTTTTCATGCAACACCCCCACCCCAAGAGGGCTCAGAACTAGGCTTCACCCTCAATGGGTAAACGTGCCGCTATGGCATAGTATAATGGAACCACCTTTCCTCTCAACCATCCAACTCATTAGATAGAGCTCAGCTTTTATCACAACATAAAGCCAAGCTCTAAACTTAGAGCGAGACAGCAGACAGTAGGGCTACCGTAGGTCCAAGATACCTGTGGATGGTAGCAGAATATCCCCTCACTTAAACAAAAAACCTACATAATTAAATATTCATTATATACAAAAGGGGGAAAAAGAGCTATACATATGTTTACCCAAAGTCCCTAACACATCTTATCCTAATTCATTCTAGACAGCATCAGCCATCATATTTTCTTTGCCAGCAATGTGATGCACTTTAATGTTATATGGTTGCAACCTGATGGACCACCTCATAAGTTTTGTGTTGTGATTTTTCATGTGCTGAAGATAAACTAGAGAGTTGTGGTCACTATAGACTGTGACCACCTTAGAAGTTTGGCCCACATACATGTCAAAGTAAGCCCTCTGGTGTAGTTGGTATGTGGCAGAGTAGTAAGCCACAAGCTGCAACCCATCGCCCCCAAATTGCAGAAGTACTGCCCCCACCCCAGACTCACAGGTATAATAATATCTTTATTTACTGCAAGTACATGGTATACAGACCTAGCTGACATCAATAACATACTACTGTATAGAAAGCTCCTTGTTATGCTCAGCATGTCGGGCAAATTAGGTCAGTTTTGTCCCAGGATGCAACCCACACCAGTCGACTAACACCCAGGTACCCATTTACTGATGGGGAACATAGACAACAGGTGGAAAGAAACACGCCCAATGTTTCTACTCTGGCTGGGAATCGAACCCTGGCCCTCGCCGTATGAAGCGAGAGCGTTAGCCACCAGGCCACCAGAGCCACTAACCTGTAATGTAAAGGGTTTGGAGAAATCAGGATATAAGAGAATGGGCGCAGTGCAAAGGAGTAATTTGGCTTTACTAAAAGCCTCTTGACATTCTGAGGTCCACTTAAAGGGGACTTTGGGACTGGTAAGTGAGGTTAGAGGGGCTATATCTGCAAAATTTTTACAGAATCTTCTATAAAATCCTACCATACTTAAGAAACGTTGGAGGGATTTCCTGTCATGACGTACTGGAAAGCCTAGAGAACAAATGGATTTGTCAGTTAAAAATAGGAGAGGAGAGTTATTAAATGGAGAGTTAGAGGTATTGGGAAGATGGAAGGAATATTTTGAGGAATTGTTAAATGTTGATGAAGATAGGGAAGCTGTGATTTCGTGTATAGGGCAAGGAGGAATAACATCTTGTAGGAGTGAGGAAGAGCCAGTTGTGAGTGTGGGGGAAGTTCGTGAGGCAGTAGGTAAAATGAAAGGGGGTAAGGCAGCCGGGATTGATGGGATAAAGATAGAAATGTTAAAAGCAGGTGGGGATATAGTTTTGGAGTGGTTGGTGCAATTATTTAATAAATGTATGGAAGAGGGTAAGGTACCTAGGGATTGGCAGAGAGCATGCATAGTTCCTTTGTATAAAGGCAAAGGGGATAAAAGAGAGTGCAAAAATTATAGGGGGATAAGTCTGTTGAGTGTACCTGGTAAAGTGTATGGTAGAGTTATAATTGAAAGAATTAAGAGTAAGACGGAGAATAGGATAGCAGATGAACAAGGAGGCTTTAGGAAAGGTAGGGGGTGTGTGGACCAGGTGTTTACAGTGAAACATATAAGTGAACAGTATTTAGATAAGGCTAAAGAGGTCTTTGTGGCATTTATGGATTTGGAAAAGGCGTATGACAGGGTGGATAGGGGGGCAATGTGGCAGATGTTGCAAGTGTATGGTGTAGGAGGTAGGTTACTGAAAGCAGTGAAGAGTTTTTACGAGGATAGTGAGGCTCAAGTTAGAGTATGTAGGAAAGAGGGAAATTTTTTCCCAGTAAAAGTAGGCCTTAGACAAGGATGTGTGATGTCACCGTGGTTGTTTAATATATTTATAGATGGGGTTGTAAGAGAAGTAAATGCGAGGGTCTTGGCAAGAGGCGTGGAGTTAAAAGATAAAGAATCACACACAAAGTGGGAGTTGTCACAGCTGCTCTTTGCTGATGACACTGTGCTCTTGGGAGATTCTGAAGAGAAGTTGCAGAGATTGGTGGATGAATTTGGTAGGGTGTGCAAAAGAAGAAAATTAAAGGTGAATACAGGAAAGAGTAAGGTTATGAGGATAACAAAAAGATTAGGTGATGAAAGATTGAATATCAGATTGGAGGGAGAGAGTATGGAGGAGGTGAACGTATTCAGATATTTGGGAGTGGACGTGTCAGCGGATGGGTCTATGAAAGATGAGGTGAATCATAGAATTGATGAGGGAAAAAGAGTGAGTGGTGCACTTAGGAGTCTGTGGAGACAAAGAACTTTGTCCTTGGAGGCAAAGAGGGGAATGTATGAGAGTATAGTTTTACCAACGCTCTTATATGGGTGTGAAGCGTGGGTGATGAATGTTGCAGCGAGGAGAAGGCTGGAGGCAGTGGAGATGTCATGTCTGAGGGCAATGTGTGGTGTGAATATAATGCAGAGAATTCGTAGTTTGGAAGTTAGGAGGAGGTGCGGGATTACCAAAACTGTTGTCCAGAGGGCTGAGGAAGGGTTGTTGAGGTGGTTCGGACATGTAGAGAGAATGGAGCGAAACAGAATGACTTCAAGAGTGTATCAGTCTGTAGTGGAAGGAAGGCGGGGTAGGGGTCGGCCTAGGAAGGGTTGGAGGGAGGGGGTAAAGGAGGTTTTGTGTGCGAGGGGCTTGGACTTCCAGCAGGCATGCGTGAGCGTGTTTGATAGGAGTGAATGGAGACAAATGGTTTTTAATACTTGACGTGCTGTTGGAGTGTGAGCAAAGTAACATTTATGAAGGGATTCAGGGAAACCGGCAGGCCGGACTTGAGTCCTGGAGATGGGAAGTACAGTGCCTGCACTCTGAAGGATGGGTGTTAATGTTGCAGTTTAAAAACTGTAGTGTAAAGCACCCTTCTGGCAAGACAGTGATGGAGTGAATGATGGTGAAAGTTTTTCTTTTTCGGGCCACCCTGCCTTGGTGGGAATCGGCCGGTGTGATAATAAAAAAAAAAAAAAATAACGTACTGGATAATTTTTAATGGCAAGAATTTTAGCAAATTTAGGGGCCACTTTGCTACTACCTACTTCATGGACCAAAAAATTAACAGTAGCCTGGCGAAAGGAAAACAGATAAGTTAACAGTTAAGTGGAAACTCTGGAAGGTCTCAAAGAGAGCCTTAAGCCTAAACAAATGTTGGTCCCAAGCATCCGACACAATAACTATGTCATCTATACAAGCTGTCGTGCCTTCAAGTCCTTTAACAGCCTGATGGATCAGTTTCTGGAATGATGTGGGAGAGTTTTTCATTCCGAAGGGGGTAACTGTATATTGATAATGACTTTCTGGAATTACAAAGGCTGAGATTTCCTTCGCCTTATCTGTCAAACTTTAAGAAGGTCTAATTTGGACACAAAAGTAGCCTTACCCACAAAGTCAATTACGTCATCCAGATGTGGCAGAGGGTAAGCATCTGCAATTGTGACCTCATTCACCTTACGGTAGTCTGTACACATTCGAAAACCTCCATCAGCTTTCTTAACGAGGATGCACGGTGAAACCCATGGACTAAACGACTCCTCCATTACCCCATGCTCTAATAGAAAGTCTACCTCCTGCTGAAGTAGCCTCTGTTTTTCAGGATTAGCTCTGTAGGGGGAGAGTTTAATTGGTTTAGAATTTCCAATATCTACGTCATGACATCCTAGTGTACATTTTTTTTCGGAACATCCGAAAAGATATCAGGGTAAGATTGTAGGAGTGCAGTTAAACTTGTTACTCGATTCTTAGACAGCCCCACCATTAAAGGGCTGGGGTCCTTGAGGAGGACAGAATTGGGAAGCTTTACATTAATCTCAGAAAGAGTGCAAAGAGCCAGGGTCATCTACAGAGGCATAGGACAGAGTCATTACTGGGACTTTATCTGGTGTATTAAATGCCTTAATTTGATTAATGTGGTAAGTTTTAGTTTTTAAGGTCTTGTCAAGGGAAGACACCACATAATTTAAATTAGATAATTTACAATTTGCATAGGTCCCATAAATCTAGCTTTTAAGGTGTGGCCAGGCATAGGTTCCTGTACCAACACCTTGTCTCCTGGATGGAAGAAGCGAAACTTTGAATTTGTGTCATACTTTTGTTTCATCGTGTTTGAGCTGCCTTTAAATTAGCCTTAGCCAACTGACGTGCCACCTGCAACCTTGAAAAAGGATTGTAGAGTGTTGAGCAGACGTCTTCTCCCATCCATCCTTCCTTGAGCACTCGAAGAGAACCTCGTACATTGTGCCCAAAGATCAGCTCAAACGGACTATACCCGGTAAACTCCTGCAGTTTCCTTTATTGAAAACAGCAACAAAGGTAGTGATTCATCCCAGTCTGTTGGAAAATGCATACAAAAAATTTTCATCATGGTTTTTAACGTCTGATGGAATCTTCCAAGGCGCCTTGAGTCTGAGGATGATAGGCAGTGGATAAGTTGTGAATTATCCCTAACCTAGTTAATGCTTTTCTAAATGCTTTGTCAATAAAGTTAGTACCTTGATTTTTTTGAATAGATTTATGAATGTCAAAGCAAGAGAAACTTAGTTAAAGCTTTAAGAATTGCTTTAGTATTGATACTGATCATGGGAATTGCTTCTGAATATCTAGTTACTCTATCCACAATGGTAAATAAGTACTGATTCCCGGACTTGGATTTAGGTAGTGGACCTATACAATCTATAATTAACTCTGCAAAAGGTTCTCCATCGGTAGGTAGTGTAATACCTGCTCTGCACATTACCTGGAGTTTACCTGGAGAGAGTTTCGGGGGTCAACGCCCCCGCGGCCCGGTCTGTGACCAGGCCTCCTGGTGGATCAGCGCCTGATCAACCAGGCTGTTGCTGCTGGCTGCACGCAAACCAACGTACGAGCCACAGCCCGGCTGATCAGGAACTGACTTTAGGTGCTTGTCCAGTGCCAGCTTGAAGACTGCCAGGGGTCTGTTGGTAATCCCCCTTATGTGTGCTGGGAGGCAGTTGAACAGTCTCGGGCCCCTGACACTTATTGTATGGTCTCTTAACGTGCTAGTGACACCCCTGCTTTTCATTGGGGGGATGGTGCATCGTCTGCCAAGTCTTTTGCTTTCGTAGTGAGTGATTTTCGTGTGCAAGTTCGGTACTAGTCCCTCTAGGATTTTCCAGGTGTATATAATCATGTATCTCTCCCTCCTGCGTTCCAGGGAATACAGGTTTAGAAACCTCAAGCGCTCCCAGTAATTGAGGTGTTTTATCTCCGTTATGCGCGCCGTGAAAGTTCTCTGTACATTTTCTAGGTCGGCAATTTCACCTGCCTTGAAAGGTGCTGTTAGAGTGCAGCAATATTCCAGCCTAGATAGAACAAGTGACCTGAAGAGTGTCATCATGGGCTTGGCCTCCCTAGTTTTGAAGGTTCTCATTATCCATCCTGTCATTTTTCTAGCAGATGCGATTGATACAATGTTATGGTCCTTGAAGGTGAGATCCTCCGACATAATCACTCCCAGGTCTTTGACGTTGGTGTTTCGCTCTATTTCGTGGCCAGAATTTGTTTTGTACTCTGATGAAGATTTAATTTCCTCATGTTTACCATATCTGAGTAATTGAAATTTCTCATCGTTGAACTTCATATTGTTTTCTGCAGCCCACTGAAAGATTTGGTTGATGTCCGCCTGGAGCCTTGCAGTGTCTGCAATGGAAGACACTGTCATGCAGATTCGGGTGTCATCTGCAAAGGAAGACACGGTGCTGTGGCTGACATCCTTGTCTATGTCGGATATGAGGATGAGGAACAAGATGGGAGCTAGTACTGTGCCTTGTGGAACAGAGCTTTTCACCGTAGCTGCCTCGGACTTTACTCTGTTGACGACTACTCTCTGTGTTCTGTTAGTGAGGAAATTATAGATCCATCGACCGACTTTTCCTGTTATTCCTTTAGCGCGCATTTTGTGCGCTATTACGCCATGGTCACACTTGTCGAAGGCTTTTGCAAAGTCTGTATATATTACATCTGCATTCTTTTTGTCTTCTAGTGCATTTAGGACCTTGTCGTAGTGATCCAGTAGCTGAGACAGACAGGAGCGACCTGTTCTAAACCCATGTTGCCCTGGGTTGTGTAACTGATGGGTTTCTAGATGGGTGGTGATCTTGCTTCTTAGGACCCTTTCAAAGATTTTTATGATATGGGATGTTAGTGCTATTGGTCTGTAGTTCTTTGCTGTTGCTTTACTGCCCCCTTTGTGGAGTGGGGCTATGTCTGTTGTTTTTAGTAACTGAGGGACGACCCCCGTGTCCATGCTCCCTCTCCATAGGATGGAAAAGGCTCGTGATAGGGGCTTCTTGCAGTTCTTGATGAACACAGAGTTCCATGAGTCTGGCCCTGGGGCAGAGTGCATGGGCATGTCATTTATCGCCTGTTCGAAGTCATTTGGCGTCAGGATAACATCGGATAGGCTTGTGTTAATCAAATTTTGTGGCTCTCTCATAAAAAATTCATTTTGATCTTCGACTCTCAGTCTGGTTAGCGGCTTGCTAAAAACTGAGTCATATTGGGACTTGAGTAGCTCACTCATTTCCTTGCTGTCATCTGTGTAGGACCCATCTTGTTTAAGTAGGGGCCCAATACTGGGCGTTGTTCTCGATTTTGATTTGGCATAGGAGAAGAAATACTTTGGGTTTCTTTCGATTTCATTTATAGCTTTTAGTTCTTCCCGCGATTCCTGACTCCTAAAGGATTCTTTTAGCTTAAGTTCGATGCTTGCTATTTCTCTGACCAGTGTCTCCCTGCGCATTTCAGATATATTGACCTCTTTTAGCCGCTCTGTTATTCTTTTCCGTCGCCTGTAAAGGGAGCGCCTGTCTCTTTCTATTTTACATCTACTCCTCCTTTTTCTTAGAGGAATAAGCCTTGTGCATACATCGAGTGCCACCGAGTTAATCTGTTCTAGGCATAAGTTTGGGTCTGTGTTGCTTAGTATATCTTCCCAGCTTATATCGGTTAGGACTTGGTTTACTTGGTCCCACTTTATGTTTTTGTTATTGAAGTTGAATTTGGTGAATGCTCCCTCGTGACTAGTCTCATTTTGTCGGTCTGGGGCTCCTCGCATACATGTCTGAACCTCAATTATGTTGTGATCTGAGTATATTGTTTTTGATATGGTGACATTTCTTATCAGATCATCATTGTTAGTGAATATGAGGTCTAGTGTATTCTCCAGTCTAGTAGGCTCTATTATTTGCTGGTTTAAATTGAATTTTGTGCAGAGATTTAAAAGCTCGTGTGAGTGTGAGTTTTCATCAGAGCTGCCTCCTGGTGTTATTACTGCAACAATATTATTTGCTATATTCCTCCATTTTAGGTGCCTTAAGTTGAAATCCCCCAGGAGCAAGATGTTGGGTGCAGGAGCTGGAAGATTTTCCAGACAGTGGTCAATTTTTAACAGCTGTTCCTGGAATTGCTGGGATGTTGCATCCGGAGGCTTGTAGACTACCACAATGACTAGGTTTTGGTTCTCGACCTTTACTGCTAAAACTTCCACTACGTCATTTGAGGCATTAAGCAGTTCTGTGCAAACAAGTGACTCTGCAATGTACAGGCCAACCCCCCCCTTTTGCCTGTTCACTCTGTCACATCTGTATAGGTTGTAACCTGGGATCCATATTTCATTGTCCAAGTGATCCTTTATGTGGGTCTCAGTGAAAGCCGCGAACATTGCCTTTGCCTCTGCAAGCAGTCCACGGATGAAAGGTATTTTGTTGTTTGTTGCTGGCTTTAGACCCTGTATATTTGCAAAGAAGAATGTTATCGGACTGGTGGTATTGTTGGTACTGGGGGGGGATTTTTTTTCCGGCATTAGTATCTGTATCTGTTGGTTTGGAGTGGAGGCCATCGACTGTGGTTCCACTCCAGGAATGACTGGATTTGGTGTACGATTTCTGCCATTTCCTGCCAGTTTTTTTTCCTTCCTGGCACTAAAAAACCTCTCCCTCTTGAGTGGCTGTGGCTACCCAGGTTTTCCCATGGCCTGGATGTTTTGTATCTTTTTGTCCCCTTTAGATGGTATGCCTGGCAATTTAAGTTATAGCACAGTCTTTCCTGTACTGAAGAGGTACACATTTCAGGGTGAAAAAGCTTACAGGAAGGGAGTTTGCATTTTCCTGTTGTCATATGGGCATGGCATTTTCTAGGGTGGTCATAGTTGCACGTCCCATCTGTTTTTCCAGATTTCCCATGCCAGCAGATACCAAGTGCATAGTATGTGCACAGGCTTGGTTTCCGCTTGCCTTGGGTTTCTGTGACTGTATTCCCTGTTGGTGCATGTTTCCCTGTCTTACTTCTATCCTCCCTAGCACCAACAATGGAGCTCCCACCAGTTGTTTTTGGTAATTTATCCTCACTATTGCTATTGGAGTCCTCTTGTTTGCTATTTCCTGCGGTATTTCTAGTTTGCAATATTGGTTTTATCTTATCTTTGACTACACTTGTTTCCCTACTATGGCTCCTATCCCCTATGTGGTCATTTATATGTATTCCTTCCTGCGTATAATTCCCGACTACCTGGACAAAATCTCCAGCTTCATCATTACTGTCTCCCAGGACAGTATCTCCAGCTTCACCATTTCTGTCTCCCAGGACAGCACCTCCAGCTTCACCATTACTGTCCCAGGACAGCACCTCCAGCTTCACCATTACTGTCTCCCAGGACAGCACCTCCAGCTTCACCATTACTGTCTCCCAGGACAGCACCTCCAGCTTTACTATTACTGTCTCCCAGGACATCACCTCCAGCCTTACAGTTTGTGACTACATGGCCAGTATCAAGGGCAGTACCATTCAGCCCAGACTTTTTATGTTCCCATCTGTTGTAGAAAGCTTCCAGGTTTTCTATGAAAGCAGCTTTGATGTTGTCCTCTTTTAATACCCTTGTGATTTTAGTCCACAGATTTTCCTCATTTGGGCATACCCAGAAACACTTCTCTGTTTTAATACTGCTTGTAGCTAGTTCTGGGATATCTGCACAAGGGGCGTGACACCAATTTCCACAAAAATGACAATTTATCCATGTGGAGGCCCGTTTGTTTGACTGACCACAGACTACACACAGCTTCATAATGATTTGAATGGTTGATTTACTGCAATTCTACTAGCAACCTCTTGAATATTATATTAATAACCTTAAATGAAGCTCTAGCTATTTGTATTTCTGTTTCTAACTCTTTTTGTATATTGGACAGCTTACCGTCACGTTCCTGATTTTTAATGTTTGTGTTTATAAGGGCGCCTACAACCCCATCCGTTTACAGTCTGCTTTATTGTCCAACGAAACTGTTTGAAACCAGTCCCGGGTTCGGACCAGTCAAGGGTTCGGACCAGTCAAGGGTTCGGACCAGTCAAGGGTTCGGACCAGTCAAGGGTTTGGACCAGTCGATCTGCTCTGATCAGTGGGTCACTTATTTAAAACATACTGGTCGGTGATTTGAGCTAACACATGAAGGATCTACTGGAAATTATCTACCCGAGTAATATGTGATTTGACTGATACAAAAGTATAACTTGCGTGTTGAAGAGCCGGTGATATCTGGCAGCTCCTACAATGACGAACGGTCACCTCCTTGTTTATCAATCGCTGTATCTGGCTTTTCTATTTTTTTTTTTTTTTTTTCCGTCTCCACCGCAATAAATGCTATATTATCACTATAGTTGACTGGTGCAAATTTTGGAGGAAGGACGCTTTTTCTGTAGTAATAATTGCTTCTCGTTGTGTATAATGCGACCGCTGGTAACTACAGGTTATATGAAATTCACAGTAACGTCTCGTATTTCAAGAAAAGAAACTAATGAAAGTCACTCCACTCCACTAAGTACCATTATAATACTGGTTAGTTGCTACTACAACACTGTATTCTGCTATTCACTGGTATCACTAGATTATATGCGAGTACACTAGCAGGCCAGGAAGATTATTAAAAACAGCTGACCTGTGGTAAGTTTCTGGCGACTTCTGGCACCTTCCTCTATAGGCTTATCCCTTCATTTACAAATTCACCTGTTTTCAAATGACACTTTAGCCTTTATCAACAATATACTAGGGAGCCACTGTAGTATACACTATACACTATGTATACTCAATGATATCAGGGAGACTTTCTTTCCTCTGACATGAAAAGTTCAATTATTATTATTTTTTTCCACACGGGACATAGGCCTATGATTCCCCTCTGGCAGTAAACTCTGCTACGCAGTGCACACTAATTCTCCTTTTTTGACTCAGTATATAATGTTTTCCGCCCAAGATTGGTTCCAGGCGCTAGAGGGATGTATCGTATAGGATTGATGACACAAATTAAAGTTCTAGCACGTAAGAGCGACCGTGAAACACGAGAAAAACCGGGAGCACAACGAGGCACGCTGACACGCTGTTATTTATTACAATGGAAGCAAACGACATTTTTGACCTTAGCTCCTTGCTGATGTGGCTGGTGCAGCTCTGGGTACTGTTGTCGGGATACACCAAGTTCAGTGGTTTGTCGCTCACCAGGATGACCATAGGTTGAGTAGCATGGCTCACCAGGTGACTTAGTTGGCTGACATCGTCGTTCTCCTTTCTGCTGGCACTTCATTCTTCAATCACGAACTTTTCCTTTGACGGTCTCTGCTCATGCCAGGCTGTTGAAAAGAGAGATGGGACCGCTCAGACAAGGAGCGGTTGGTTTCAAAAGTATCAGCCAACCTGGCTGCCTCCAATATAGTGGTCAACCCGTGATCCTGCAGAAAGACTCAAACCTCTGGTCAAAACTTTGGGGGCCCAGTCCCTGGACCCATTACGTACCTCTGTAATCTGTAAATACTTTTGTAACTTGTCATGATTGTGACCAGACCTACCTGGAGTTCATTACCTTTGTAAATTGTGAGTTCATTACCTTTGTAAATTGTGAGTTCATTACCTTTGTAAATTGTGAGTTCATTACCTTTGTAAATTGTGAGTTCATTACCTTTGTAAATTGTGAGTTCATTACCTCTGTAACTTGCTCAGCTATCAAGACTTTGGAGTCCAGTCCCTGGACCAATTATGTACCTGGAGTTTAAATGGAGAGAGTTCCGGGGGTCAACGCCCCCGAGGCCCGGTCTGTGACCAGGCCTCCTGGTGGATCAGAGCCTGATCAACCAGGCTGTTGCTGCTGGCTGCACGCAAACCAACGTACGAGCCACAGCCCGGCTGATCAGGAACTGACTTTAGGTGCTTGTCCAGTGCCAGCTTGAAGACTGCCAGGGGTCTGTTGGTAATCCCCCTTATGTGTGCTGGGAGGCAGTTGAACAGTCTCGGGCCCCTGACACTTATTGTATGGTCTCTTAACGTGCTAGTGACACCCCTGCTTTTCATTGGGGGGATGGTGCATCGTCTGCCAAGTCTTTTGCTTTCGTAGTGAGTGATTTTCGTGTGCAAGTTCGGTACTAGTCCCTCTAGGATTTTCCAGGTGTATATAATCATGTATCTCTCCCTCCTGCGTTCCAGGGAATACAGGTTTAGGAACCTCAAGCGCTCCCAGTAATTGAGGTGTTTTATCTCCGTTATGCGCGCCGTGAAAGTTCTCTGTACATTTTCTAGGTCGGCAATTTCACCTGCCTTGAAAGGTGCTGTTAGTGTGCAGCAATATTCCAGCCTAGATAGAACAAGTGACCTGAAGAGCGTCATCATGGGCTTGGCCTCCCTAGTTTTGAAGGTTCTCATTATCCATCCTGTCATTTTTCTAGCAGATGCGATTGATACAATGTTATGGTCCTTGAAGGTGAGATCCTCCGACATGATCACTCCCAGGTCTTTGACGTTGGTGTTTCGCTCTATTTTGTGGCCAGAATTTGTTTTGTACTCTGATGAAGATTTAATTTCCTCATGTTTACCATATCTGAGTAATTGAAATTTCTCATCGTTGAACTTCATATTGTTTTCTGCAGCCCACTGAAAGATTTGGTTGATGTCCGCCTGGAGCTTTGCAGTGTCTGCAATGGAAGACACTGTCATGCAGATTCGGGTGTCATCTGCAAAGGAAGACACGGTGCTGTGGCTGACATCCTTGTCTATGTCGGATATGAAGATGAGGAACAAGATGGGAGCGAGTACTGTGCCTTGTGGAACAGAGCTTTTCACCGTAGCTGCCTCGGACTTTACTCTGTTGACGACTACTCTCTGTGTTCTGTTAGTGAGGAAATTATAGATCCATCTACCGACTTTTCCTGTTATTCCTTTAGCACGCATTTTGTGCGCTATTACGCCATGGTCACACTTGTCGAAGGCTTTTGCAAAGTCTGTATATATTACATCTGCATTCTTTTTGTCTTCTAGTGCATTTAGGACCTTGTCGTAGTGATCCAGTAGTTGAGACAGACAGGAGCGACCTGCTCTAAACCCATGTTGCCCTGGGTTGTGTAACTGATGGGTTTCTAGATGGGTGGTGATCTTGCTTCTTAGGACCCTTTCAAAGATTTTTATGATATGGGATGTTAGTGCTATTGGTCTGTAGTTCTTTGCTGTTGCTTTACTGCCCCCTTTGTGGAGTGGGGCTATGTCTGTTGTTTTTAGTAACTGTGGGACGACCCCCGTGTCCATGCTCCCTCTCCATAGGATGGAAAAGGCTCGTGATAGGGGCTTCTTGCAGTTCTTGATGAACACAGAGTTCCATGAGTCTGGCCCTGGGGCATAGTGCATGGGCATGTCATTTATCGCCTGTTCGAAGTCATTTGGCGTCAGGATAACATCGGATAGGCTTGTGTTAATCAAATTTTGTGGCTCTCTCATAAAAAATTAATTTTGATCTTCGACTCTCAGTCTAGTTAGCGGCTTGCTAAAAACTGAGTCGTATTGGGACTTGAGTAGCTCACTCATTTCCTTGCTGTCATCTGTGTAGGACCCATCTTGTTTAAGTAGGGGCCCAATACTGGACGTTGTTCTCGATTTTGATTTGGCATAGGAGAAGAAATACTTTGGGTTTCTTTCGATTTCATTTATGGCTTTTAGTTCTTCCCGCGATTCCTGACTCCTAAAGGATTCTTTAAGCTTAAGTTCGATGCTTGCTATTTCTCTGACCAGTGTCTCCCTACGCATTTCAGATATATTGATCTCGTTTAGCCGCTCTGTTATTCTTTTTCGTCGCCTGTAAAGGGAGCGCCTGTCTCTTTCTATTTTACATCTACTCCTCCTTTTTCTTAGAGGAATAAGCCTTGTGCATACATCGAGTGCCACCGAGTTAATCTGTTCTAGGCATAAGTTGGGGTCTGTGTTGCTTAGTATATCTTCCCAGCTTATATCGGTTAGGACTTGGTTTACTTGGTCCCACTTTATGTTTTTGTTATTGAAGTTGAATTTGGTGAATGCTCCCTCGTGACTAATCTCATTATGTCGGTCTGGGGCTCCTCGCATACATGTCTGAACCTCAATTATGTTGTGATCTGAGTATATTGTTTTTGATATGGTGACATTTCTTATCAGATCATCATTGTTAGTGAAGATGAGGTCTAGTGTATTCTCCAGTCTAGTAGGCTCTATTATTTGCTGGTTTAAATTGAATTTTGTGCAGAGATTTAAAAGCTCGCGTGAGTGTGAGTTTTCATCAGAGCTGCCTCCTGGTGTTATTACTGCAACAATATTATTTGCTATATTCCTCCATTTTAGGTGCCTTAAGTTGAAATCCCCCAGGAGCAAGATGTTGGGTGCAGGAGCTGGAAGATTTTCCAGACAGTGGTCAATTTTTAACAGCTGTTCCTGGAATTGCTGGGATGTTGCATCCGGAGGCTTGTAGACTACCACAATGACTAGGTTTTGGTTCTCGACCTTTACTGCTAAAACTTCCACTACATCATTTGAGGCATTTAGCATCTGTAATCTTTTGACTACAGCCCACAAGATGGGTATGGGGTGCATAATAAACATATTATACTACTACTACCTCTGGCTGCAAGATGTCTCTTCAAAGGAAGAATGTGTTAAGCTGAACTTCCCTGACAACACCCCGCTGCCTGCTAAGTGTGCATGGATAATGGAAGCTGTAAACAAGTATCCTAACTCAAGGATCCAATTTAGGAAAAACACACACAACTTTGTGTTTGTGGAACAGAATGCAGAACTGATCAATGATCTACTTAGTACACCTTATTGGGATATTAAGCTGCTCCGACCTCCATCAGACACTCACCACTTTAAAAAATGGGTCAGTATCATAATCTTTGGATACCCTCACTGCATGGACCCATCCCATTTGACTCTCAGTGAGAATATCATCAAGCCTAAAAGACTTAAAGGAAAATCCCAAATTATTGCCAGTTGGGTGGGTCCTGTGCCCCTCCCCCGGAATATCTGGGTGCATGGTTTACGTTTCCTAAACATCGAAGTGTACCTACCCCCTAAACGTAGGTGTTACAAATGCCAGCACTATGGCCATGTTGCAGTAGACTGTGGAATACTACATTCTTGGTGTGGTAAGTGTGCTGGGAAACATTCCACTAGAGAATGCACAGTAGGCCCTGACAGCCAAAAATTTAAGTGTATTAACTGTAAAGAAGTTGGGGTTACAGTTTCCCACAAGGACTGCAGTCAGAACCCAAACAACCTTCGATGTAAACCTGATAACAACCCTTTAATGGTAACTGAGGATGAGGCCATCCAGTCTACCACAGCCAGATCTGAGACTGAACCTCTGCAAAGTGTGCAAGAACCCCACCTCACTGCAAATGATTCTGGTGATACCAGAATGCCATCACACACACCAGCTGTGGAGGAGCTAGCCATCCCTGCTAGCACATATGGAACTACTGGTCTGCCACTACAGATACCTATGGCTACACCTGAATATGGGGATGAGTTTGTCATTTCTCCCAATACACACAACTACAACAGTCAGACGGACACCACACAGGTAACCCCCCTGGAAATTGGAGATGAGTCAGATGCACAGGACCTACCTGCAATGAATGATGAAACAGAGAACACTAATGTAACCATGGTACCTGTTAAGGTGATAGGTGTTAAAGAAAGCACTAACCCAGAAGTGCCATCATCCGGAGAGGCATTGGATCCGCCTGACCTTCCTCATATTATAACAAATTTCCAGAAAAAAATTGAGCATCTTGAACAGATCCTGACAAGTTTAATAAATATGTGTAATCAGGATGATGCTCTTGAGCATGGTGATGATGTCAAAAGTGCAGCAATCTCCGTTCAGCTTCCAGCAATTTGTGAGAAAGAAGCCCATAACTCTTGCCTTCAAGACTTGCCTTTTAACTGGCTGCCAAGATGCCGAAAAATGCTTAAAAATAAAGGTTCTGAAGATAAAGACGTACAAACTATGCTATTTGTTCTTAAGTGTCTGCACACTGCAGTCAAAGCATAAAAGTTTTACCATCTTATGAGCAAGAGATTGTAATAACTCACTACAATGGATACATTACAATTCTTTTCATGGAACATTGCTTCCATCAGGAAGCAGTTGCCTGACTTACATCATATTAGTGCAACCAAGAATATTGATGTCATCTGTTTGCAGGAATGTAGATTGAAAGATGGAGCACCTCCACCAAACTTGCCTGGATATGAAGCTTATAACCTAAGGTCAACCAACTGTTGTGTGATATATGTCAGAAAGAACTTGCCACATTCACTCCTTTCCTTGCAGAGTCGAGTTAACATGCAGTATCATGGTGTCAAAGTATATGCAGGCGATTTTTCCATAAACATTTTTAATCTCTATGCCCCAGCGAACCAGCTTCGACCTGATGCTTTACCAGATCGCATCAATAGTGAACCTACCATCATTCTTGGAGATTTTAATGCCAGACATAAGAATATTGGTGGGTCTATAACAAACACCAATGGAACTAAACTAGTGAGATTGCTAAATGAGCATGATAATGTTCGAATTGTGGGCACTACTGAGCCTACTCACATATATGGTGGCATACTAGATCTATGTCTTGGATTTAATACATCATATACGATGCATGACTCTGTCATAGTTGATGATCTTCTATCTGATCACTTCCCAAGACTAACAACTGTCAATCTTGATCACATCTCCAGCAATCAAGGAGCTAAATACAGAAGGAGGAAACTTATTCTCAAACCAGAACACAGAGACAAATTTATTAACCACTTGGATCAATGGTATAAGAATTACGAGCCCATTGGCACACAAAAAATTAATGATGATTTAATTACCACTATTGAGAGTGTTCTCACAGATCAAGTGGGCAGGAATAGGAAACAAAGACCCTCCACTATAAATAACAATAAAAACCAATGTAAATACTATAATGATCCACAGCTACGCAATCTAACACATGCAGCTAGGAGGATTGGTAAAGCATACCGTGAATGCAGAACCCCAGACCTGCTCAGAACGTTCCAAGCTGCACTAACAAATGGAAGGAATAGAAAGGAAGAACTTAGGCAACAGGAATGGGAACAGTTTGTTAGTGGATTAAATAGGTCCACCCCTTTGAGTTTGGCTTGGAAAGGTATAAATAAAATAACTAGGAAAAAGACTGGCAATGTTGCTCATCCCTTTCCTCTTGAAAAAGCAAATGACCTCATAAATGACTGGTCCAAAACATCCAGGCATGAAAGCCTTCCATCTCATATTAGAAAAAATTTAGAGAGTACTTCTGAAGAAATGTTGAAACTGATTAATTTTATGAGCCAAAATATTGATGAGAGTGATTGCCTCTTTACCGAGTATGAATTAGATAATGCATTAACCAAAGGTCGATCAACTGCTCCTGGAGAGGATGGTATAACCTATGATATTCTCAGAACTCTAAGGCACGTGCCTGATAACCCTTTGTTGGCACTGTATAATCTCAGTTACATTGAGGGCGTTCTTCCTACTTCCTGGACCAATAGTCTCATTGTGCCTATCCCTAAGCCCCAACAGCCTGATACATTTAGGCCGATCTCCTTAACTAGTTGTCTTTGTAAAACTTTTGAAAGAATGATGCTTAACAGACTGTACTACAGAATCAGACACCAACTTTCCCCCTACCTCTATGGGTTCATGAAAGGTAAAAGTGTGCAGAACTGTATTTCCACCTTTCTCACTGCACACACCTCTACTAGTTTTACCACTTTTCTTGATCTAAAATCTGCATTTGATATTGCGAACAGAACCGTTATACTACATGAACTAGCCAAAATGAATATTGGTGGTAGCTTACTCTGCTGGATAATAGGATACCTGTCAAATAGAGTATCCTCTGTCCTTTACCAAGGCTTCAGAAGTGATTCTAAAGAAATGTCTTTAGGTACACCGCAGGGAGGAGTTCTTAGTCCCATGCTATTTAATATTCTGATTAATGCTCTCCTAAATGCTCTACCTGCCTCACCTAAACATATAGCTATAAGCTATGCTGATGATATCATAATCCATACAACAGGGCATAAGAAGATGAATACCATTCTTAATGAAGTTCAAGCAATTTGTAATCGACTAGGCCTCATAATATCTTCCTCTAAAACAAAGATCTTAACAAGCAAACGACATCCCCCACCCATCTATTTGCAGGGTGAAATCATTAGCTACGTTAAAACTTACAGATATCTTGGTGTAGATGTACCCTTTAACAAATCCACTATACCACAACTAAACAAGAAATGCAAAGCTAGGCTAAATGCTCTCAAAGCTGTTGCTGGCTACAATCCCAACTATGGTGCTAATGTGAGAATCGTGAGAATGATGTACATAGCCTATGTTAGGTCCTTAATTGATTATGCTGCTCCCATGTTGATATTAGCTAGAGAAAGTTCTCTCCGACCCTTGGAGTTAATGCAAAATGAAGCTCTCAGGATTATTCTTGGCTGTCCCAGATCTACAAAAGTTCTTAACATGAGGAAGGAGCTTGGTATTTCTAGTATCAGTGATAGGATTGTTGAAATTAACACTGTACTCGGTATTAGAATGTTGAGAAACGAACCAGACACTGTCACAGTGAATCTTACCAAGTGTATAGAGGTAAATACACACAGATCTAAATGGATTGTGAAAACGTGCAATTGCATTAAGTTTTATAACCTACATGAACTGTATCACTGTAGGCAACAAGAGCATTTCACCCCTCCATGGAAGATGTGTTCATTTAATATCACATACCTACAAGTCCCTCCCAAGAAGCTCATTGCTAGTAATCCCTTCCTTAAATCTCTTGTTAGAGCAACTGCTCAAGAAGAAATTTCTCACCTAGCCGGTAGTAATAAGTTATCACAAGTTATATACACTGATGGATCTAAACAGGAGTCTTCTGGCAGGGCTGCATCTGCTCTTGTTGCCACCTCCCTAGTTAAGAACGATAATAAATTTGTTGAGTTAGGCATAAGAATTAACAACTGGGGGTCTACACTGCAAACTGAATTGTTTGCAATCCTAATGGCGCTAAAGCTAACCTATGACACTGAGCTTGACTCTATCATCATTACTGATTCTATGTCATCATTGAAGGCTCTTGACTCATATAATGACTCCAACAACATGCTCATTGGGGAAGCCAGGTACAGATACTGAAAAATTAGGGACAAAGGAATTAATGTACAATTGCTATGGATCCCATCACACATTGGATTACTCCTTCATGATAAAGTTGATATGTTAGCCAAGAAGAGTACCCAGAAGGAGAATGTAGAATATAACTTTGGTATAACTGTGTCTAGCATTAGGAATAATAATAGGAGAGAAGTAAATAATGAAAATGATTGTTATAGGAATGCAGTTAGAAGCCTGAGTAGATCTATAACCCACTATGATAACATGAACGTAGATAAGTATGTTTATGGAGCAACTTGCAATGTGAACAGACTGACTGATGTTGTAGTGGCCAGGCTTAGGCTTGGTTACAAGTACTTCTGGCAGTTTGGGAGACACACAGATGATGATCAAACTAAATGTAAATTATGTGATCAGGCATATGGTCACTCTCTTGAACACTATGTGCTTAATTGTCCACTTATTGAGGAATACAGAGACAGACAGTATAATAACCTATGTGACATGTCAAGATATCTTATTAATGAAAATAAGATACCAGATATACTAAGCAAATTTCTAAATTTGCTTGTAACAGATAAGTGAACTATAGATATGTAGATATAAACCAATATGCATTCCTGTTAACCCTTTGGGGCCTAGTTCCTAGGCCTTTTGTGTATCCATATGCTCTCGCGCTACCGTCCACAGGATGGATATGGGGTGCACAATAAACTAGCCACTTCGGTGGCAAAATCTAAAATCTAATCTCTGGTCCAGCAGACTCCAGCAGGTTATCCACCAATATTAACTGCACCAGATCTTCAAATTCAGCGACACCACTTGCCTTGTACCACTTGGTAAAAGATTTGGTCTGCTGTCTTACAAAGTCAACAAAGGACTGTCCCAGCTGTCGTTTACTAGCTTGAATTCCTTTCTGTACTTGGCAGGAATACACTGAAAAGCACCAAGAACCGTGGTCTTCACCACCTGATAAGTACTAAAATCAGTGTCATTTAACACTAATGTAAATTCCTGTGCTTTACCAAACAACGCTGTATGCACCAAAGGCGCCTTAAAGCTCGAGCCTGGGTTTCGAATGCTTCGAAAAATAATTCAGGCTCAGCTTCAATGAAACGAGGAACAAGTTGTACTGCTTTTTGCAAACTAAAGTCATTTACAGCTTTGCCTCCTCTCTTTTTCTCTATCAAACTTTTCCTTAGCATAACTGCAGAATACTCACACAATAACAAGGCCGACCATAGCGAAGCAAATGCAAAGTTGACACGCAAAACAGCAAGCTATCTACGATCACACAGTAGCAAGGCTGACCATAACGAATGCAAAGTTGACACAAAATTCGTGAATCATTGGCAAAACTGTGGAATGCCAGATAGCCAGCTAACTACGATTATTTCCTGATCCAACTTCAACTCTAGGCTCAGCTCCTGCTTTAAGTCCAGCTCCAGCTCTCGGACAGGCTACCCATATTACAACCCAGGTACTCGAAGGCCTGTTATCCTGGGTGTAAAGGGAACAAAATAAACACTGCAAAAAAACTTTGAATTATATTATCCTTCACCAAGTATAAACAGAAGTATCTACACTATATACACTATGTACAGCAATATGTATTAGTGCACACCACGGTAATCAAGGCAAAACAGAAGCCAAGAGAGAGTAGATCACCGTGCTTCAACCAGCTGTAGAATGAAAATGACAAGGGTTAAAAAGGTGGGTGGTAACCACATCACTTTCACAATAGCCAGATCCACATGTGATTGGCTGAACCTAGATACTGATCTGACGATGGGGCCCCTTAGGATCGTCAGATCCTTAGCCTCTAGTTCGCTGCTTGGTGAGGCAGCCTATGTGAGTGTGTTAACATGTTGTGAATAAAGATTACATACTCTTTACATGCAACAACCACCATCCTCACCACCACCTTCACAGCCATCACGACCATCCTTACCACCATCTTCACAACCATCCTCACAACCATCACCATCCTCACATCCATCACAACCATCACCACCATCCTCATCACCACCATTACTACTATTGCCCTCTTATCCTCCTTTTCGCTTTACAGGATGTCGAGGTACAGTAAGTCGATTAAGTTCTAACTACTTTCATAGGGAGTCAAAAAATCACAAGTAAAAATTTATGGACTTCAATATATTGTTCCTTAGAACATATCAATAATAAAATATTAAGCTTTTCTCTCGTATCTTACAAGTACACAATTATATTTACAAATAACTATATACAGGACCTTAAGGTTTCATTACCAGTCACACGGATGAAGTTACTAGTTATTACCCAGAGGTTTTCAGATCACCGGTGAATCAGATAGTTGATATTTGACGTGATAAACAGATAAGTCCACCACGAGTACATTATTAAGTATGATGTTAAGGAATGTGGCTGTGTTACAACAGACGACTTCCAAGCAATGCACCTTGAGCTGTAGATCGGCTGCTATTGTCAGGAGTTGGGGAGGGGTGACCTGACATAAGGTAGGTAACGTGACATACGTTTAGAAGGTGAGCGTGTTGACCAGAAACTGGCTGTTACCAAGTACTTCATATATCACACTATTACACCTGACCTAAATAATATTACTATGTACATAAATTTACATGATTCCATTAGGTAACTCATATGAGGCCACAGATAATATTATACAGTCAGACTTGGTTATTTTAGCTATTAACAAACATGTTCGCAATATGATATTAAGTGATATCGGCTCTAAGTACTGCATAAATTGACCACGTGTAACACTACCATCACCACCATCCTCACCACCACCACCACCATCCTCACCACCATCACCACCATCCTCACCACCACCACCACCATCCTCACCACCATCACCACCATCATTGCCACCATCCTCACCACCATCCTCACTACCGCTTTCAAGAGCCATCACCACCATCCTTGAAGATTGAGACACTTATGCAACATATGGGAATCTTTATTCAGGAAGCGTTTCGCCACACAGTGGCTTCATCAGTCCAGTACAGAGAGGAGGAGTTTGAGGTAATCAGTCCCTCAGCCTGGAGTCGATGTGTTCAGTCCATCAATCTTGTAGAATGTACAGCATAGGGCCGAAGACGTGGCTTATATACTGTAGTCAGGTGAGGCGAAGCAGGAGGCGGGGTCATAGTGGTATCATCCTCCTGCTTCGCCTCACCTGACTACAGTATATAAACCACGTGTTCGGCCCTATGCTGTACATTCTACAAGACTGATGGACTGAACACATCGTCTCCAGGCTGAGGGACTGATTACCTCAAACTCCTCCTCTCCTTACACCTTCTGCTTTGTATTGGACTGATGAAGCCACTGTGTGGCGAAACGTTTCCTGAATAAAGATTCCCATATGTTGCATAAGTGTCTCAATCTTCAACTTGTCGGTTTTTCAAACCATTCATCACCACCATCCTTACCACCATCCTCACCATCTTCACAACCATCCCCACCATCACCACCATCCTCACCACCATCCTCACCACCATCATCACCACCATCCTCACCACCATCCTCACCATCATAACCACCATCCTCACCACCATCCTCACATCCATCACAGCCATCACCACCATCCTCACTACAATCCTCACATTAATCACAACCATCACCAACATCCCCATCACCATCCTCTCATTCGTCTCTCGACCTCTGGGGAGAGAGGGCGCATTCTGAGCTTGCCACTGTTGTCTCCTGGTGGCGGTTGGTGTACCTTAGTACCCAATATGGCGGACAGACATGGACGCCGTGTAAATATGGTCTGTGTGGAGCTGGTCCGCGGAACACGCAGCAGTTCTTCAATGCAGGTGCTTCTGCCTAGTATCATCCGCGATGTGTATGGCATACCAAATGACGAGCTGTATGGTGTAGCAGTGAATGGAGTGACGAGGATATTCATCAAGTTCACGAGTGCTGGGTTTTACTCCAGCATAGTCGACGCATTTCAAGAGAAGAGAATGACCGTTAATTCTACAGTGGAGGTCTGCCTACATGACGTATCAAGCTATGTAACGTGGGTAAAGGTGAGAAGTGTCCCCTTTGAGGCTTTGGAATATGATGTTGTGGCAGTATTCCGTAGATATGGCAAGATTCATTCAGCGGAGTTGGGAGTGTGGAAGGATGGGCTGTGAAGGCTTACTCAGCCCTGTAACAACTTCAGTCAGTATTACCAAGGCTGGCTCCTCCTCAGGAAAATTAATGAATAGAAAAAGAAATAATAACAGACAATGATAAACACTTTATTATTAAGAAACAGAAAATGTAAAACAATAAAACATGAATGGGTATCCTAATTGAAAGAAAAATGAAAAATGAAATGAAAAAAATTACATTTGAACTCAACGCTAATATAGGTATATCGTGGTAATGGGGTGTCAGGTGTTGGTGACACTGAGTGTTGTTGAAATCGTAGCCGTTGCTGATGTGGGGGGGGGTAGCCGTTGCTGATGTGGGGGGGTAGCAGATGTTGATGATCACCACTGGCACGTTCTTCACAGAGTATAGCCGTGTGTAATTACTTCAGATGACAGGAAAACAGGTTCATTACCACTGCTATGATGAGGGGTTAGGTCCTGTGTTGGCTTACATAACAGGTAAATAGGTTAAACATGGGACGTCTCAGGACGTTAGTCCGTCTCCTTCTATTCTTCTCGTTGGTTGGCAGGTGACCCTCTCTGTCATTCCAAGCTGTAATGAGAGACAGATTACCCACTGCTTAAGAAATCACTCTCCATGATAAGTACAATACCTAAAAGATGTGGTGATTATTAAAACATTTAACAGATAAAGAATGAAAGGACTAAGTTAATTATTGGTCAAAAGTGAAGCTTTCAACCAATAAGTCCACTAAAATATGATCAGGTGTGTACTTACAGTAGTGTTGGGAGCTGTGAGTCGAGTGATTTACTGTTTGACCGGAGCCCCACACGTCACCTTTCGGGGAGGCAGTAAAGGAAACCAGTCCCTTGCATGTGTTGGGGTGGGAGGAGGGTGGTGGTGGAAGGTTGGTGCGGGTAGAGGGAGAGTGGGGTGAGACAAGGGTTTGTTTTATAGGAGTATACATGCCAGCGGACGGCAATGCAAAAGTTAAGGTAACTTTCGTGAGGGATGTTTTGCTTTTTTATTTGAGGGGATTGCCTTTAGTCACTGTGATAGGAGATTGGAATTGTGTCATATGACAGGGTGATGTGGAACCGAGGGGGGCGGGGTGTGTGTTGGGGTTTTTAAGCAATGTGTTGGGGGATGTGGGAGTTTTAGATGTAGTGGGGAGGGGTGGTTGGAGGGTTGAGTATAAGTTTGTACGAAGGGGTTATGCTGCAAGACTGGATAGGCTCTATGCAACGGAGGCAATACGCGTCGGGGAGTTAGGACTTTCGATGTGGGGTTTTCTGACCATAGGGTGGTTATTGCGGATCTTGACTGGGAGGGTATGGTTAGGATACACACTGGTTATTGGAAATTAATTGCGAGAATCGTGAAAGGGGAGGGGGTGTGTGATGATTTTGGGATTGGTGGCACTCTTTTTGGGGATCAAGGGAAGTGGGGTCGTGTGTCTTGGAATGGTGGGAGAAGCAAGCTAAGCCGGGTATTGCTGGATTCTTTAAAAATAGGGGATGGGAAGAGGCCAGGTGGAGGTATGGGTTACAAAATTATTTGGAATGTCAGCTGGACGAGTGTAATGAGGAGGGAGGGGGGAGGCAGTATGGGACCGTGGAGCAACTTAGAGGTAGACTAGCGGAAATACATAATGACAGATTTGATGCGGTGCATGTGAGGGTGAGATTGGAGGCTTTATTGTGGAGGGATAAACCTTCAGGAAGTGTTTTAAGACGTTTTAGGGTCAGGCAGAAGGAGTCAACTATTTTGCAATTAGAGGTGAATGAGGATATGGGTGGATATCATAAGGGTCAGGTGCTTACTACTACAGAAGGTTTGAGTAATCATGCTGATTTCTGGTTTCAAGAGAAATGGAGAAAGGGTGAGGAGGGCGAGGCTTTTGAGGAAGTGTTGAGGGGGGGAGTAGGTTAGTGCAGAAAGGGGAGGAGGGGATGGAGATGGGAGGAGAGATTAGCGTGGGGGAAGTTGAGGCGGCAGTGTTCAACATGAGTACTGGCAAAGTGCCGGGCATAGATGGGATTTCAAGTGATTTTTATAGAGTTCACTGGGAGCATATTAAGACTTGTCTGGTGATGGTCATGAATTGTATGCTATGGGAGGGCAGGCTAGGTCAGACACAAAGCATGGGAGTGGTTGTATTGGTTCGCAAAAAGCAAGTGGGGAGTGTTTTAAGTGCGTATAGAGCTATTTCACTAATGTGTTCTGACTACAAGGTTTTTGCAAAGATATTAGGTAATAGGATGAAGAAGGTAATAGGTGAGGTTATACATAAGGGTCAGATGGGTATACCGGGAAGAAGTATGAGAGTTGGGCATGCGCACATAAGGGGCTTTTTGGAGGGTTGCGAGGGGGGAGGACTTTTGGGTATTGATTGGGAGAATGCATATGACTGTGTGGATAGAAAATTTTTGAGGACTTGTTTGTTGTGTCTGGGGTTTGGAATGGGGGTGGCACGGTGGGTGGATACGTTATACTCATCGGCTATGGTAAGGGTACAAGTTACTGGCAAATTGGGAAGGCTGGTTAAAATGGAGGGGGGATTGAGGCAGGGGTGCCCTCTTTCTCAAATTCCGTTTGCGTGCATGCAGCATCTGTTCTATGGGCTCAGTGAGGGGGTGGGGACGTTAAATGGTGAGAGGGAGGGGCGCTTAGGTATTTTGAGGTATGTGGATGACACCACTATCCTGATAGAAGGGGTGGAGGGATTGTGTATGGTGGGGAGGGTGTTGGGGCTTTTTGGGGAGGCATCTGGCATGCGAGTAAATAGGGCGAAATCGTGTTTACTGGAGGTAGGTTCTTGGGTGGGGGGGCTTGGGGTTGGAGTTTGGGGGGGCAGTGGTGGATAGGCTAAAGATTTGTAGAGTTTTACACATGGCAGATGCGCAGGAGGCTAGACAGGTAAATTCAGAGTGGCTGGTGGAGAAAGCAGTGAGTAGGTTGCGGGGTTTACGGGCGGGAGATGTCACATTGCAGCAGAGGGCGGTAATAGTTAATTCACTGGTTTATAGTAAGGCTTGGGGTATAGCAGAAGTGTATCCTTTGAGGACACAGGACGTACATGAAATACAGAGACGGGCTTTACATTATGTTTGGGGTTTTGGAAGGGCATGGCTGAGCAAGGAGGTGGTGATGTTGAATGTGCACAGAGGGGGAGTGGGCCTTTTAGCTTTGGGGCCGAGGGTGAAAGCCATATATGTAAAACAGAGATTTGTTAGGGCTGGAGGGGAAAGAGGGGTTAGAGTGGGGAAGGTGATGGGGGATGTGCGGAGATGGTGGGGAGGTAAAGAGTTAATTGAATGTGAAGATATGCTAAGGGTTTTGTTATTGGTTAAAGAGGTGGTGCAACTTAAAGTGGGGCGTTTGGTATCATTGAGTAGGAGGACAGAAATCCTGCAGGGCGTATCAGTCTATCCGTTGTATGATTGGGGGACGATATGGGAAGACTTCCAAAGGCTCAGGTTAATGCCTAGGGTACAGGAGTTAGTATACAGATTCATGATGGGGATCCTAGCTTCGAAATCAGTTTTGAGTTTAATGAGTCTGATGCGGGAACCGTCCTGCAGTCAGTGTGGTGAGCTGGAAACAACATTTCATGCGGTTTATTTTTGTGAAGCATTGAGGGAGGTATGGATGTGGTTGGCGAGAGTTTTTTGTCTGCTGGGTGGGGGTAATGTAGAGACCCTGCGAGCTTTAACATTAGAGGTGAAAGGGGTATCAAGGGAGGTAAAACGGGCGATTATGTATGTGGTAGTGGATTTTCTGTATATTTCCTGGGGAATGAGAGATACTGGGGGTAGGATTCGAATTAAGGCAATTGCAGGGCGCATATACAGGACTGCTGGTAGGAACAAACTTATTTCTGGGGGACAGTGGGGAGCTTGTTTTCCAGAGAACTACCGTGAGCTTACGGTCAGTCGTCTCCTGCAATTGGCGCAGTGATAATCATGTAGGAGACTGGTTTCCTTTGGTAGTTGGTTTTTCAAGGTTTTCAGGTGGTGTTGGTGTGTATGGGGACGGTTTTAGCGAATGAGAAAGTGGATGGTACGGAGTGTATGGGATTTTGGTAGGGCGATAACTTGCCTGATTCCAGTGTGTAAGGTTTTTTCTTCTGGTTATGAATGTATAATTCAAGGCCTTGTTAAAAAATTAGGAGATTAATAATGCTAAGTTACATGCGGCATGCAAGTCTAGAGATTGGTTGAGACCAATGTTACAGTGTGTATGTTAACATCAGCGAGACCGTGTCATTGGTGGTTTTTTGGTGGCCATTGTTTAGGCCTTCTGTATATGTTTTTTTTTGTATAATTACGAATAAACAGTGTTGTGTTGTTTCTGTGTACAAGGTTTATAGATGATATTTAAATATGTATTTACATAGCTTGTTTTCAATCACTTTGTGTAATGGTAATAAGTTTCGTTGCTGTTGCAGGAATGGAACAAGAATAAATTGTGTTCAAGTGTGAATGGCACTGGATATGGAAGTGCATGTGTGTAAATACAGTGTGTGGTGTGTGAAAGTAATGTTTTTAAAGATAAGAAAGCTTCCCGTATTTGGCGTTATTATGAGGAAATCAAGATGAGATGTAAGGTAAAATGGTGTCTAGGGTTAATTTATCTTTTTGGCTTAGTTCATAATAGAACGGATGAACAATTTAGTGGTTATTAAAAAACTCTCATGTATAGTAAAATTTCTGTTTTTATAGGGAAATATAATAATGTAAATACTTTTTGGGGTGGTGAGACACTCCATTGTCAAAATAGTAATGTAACATCTGATGAACGTTAGTAAAAGTTTGTATATATGCCAATCTGTTGGTGATGCTAGCTATTTTACTATGGGGTAAAGGGGGGATATTTAAGTAAAAAATTCTATGCCATGATCAATACTACCAATTATATTGGTAATCGTAACAGTGTGCTATAGAATTAGTGATAATTTTTGTAAGTTGGTATTCCTGTACAAACAAAGATTGAATTTTTCTTTTATTTCTTAATGTGACAAGATAAGTCATGTTTTGTCTATTTTGTGGCCGTTTGCTGTTATGTTTATATTTTTCTTGGGAAATGTGGTTATGTTTTCCAAAGTGTGTAGAGGTGGGGGGGGGGGGGTACGGCACCTGTGTTGCAGCACAGGTTCTTAATTCTGCATATTGCAGGTATTGAGTGATTGTTATGAGCTGTGCAGCAGGTGTTAGTTTCATTAGTATTGGTGTAGTATTGTTGCGTTGATATTGTATATTGGGAGTTCTGTGAATGGTCCGCTTGTGGCCCTAAGTTTTATGCTTTTATTCATCATTGTATTGTGATAACCTTTAAATAAAATATATAAAAAAAATCCTCACATTAATCACAATCATCACTAACATCCCCATCACCATCCTCTCCACCATTTTCACTACCATCACCACCATCCTCACTATCACCACCATCCTCACATCCATCACCACCATCGTCACTACCATCACAATCATCACCATCATCCTCACCATCACCCTCACCACCATCCTCACCACCATCACCACCACCCTCTCCACCTTCACCACCATCCACCACCATCACAACCATCACCACAATCCTCAGCACCATCACCACCATCCTCACGACCATCCTCACAACCATAACAACCGTCACCACCATTATCACTATCCTCACCACCATCCTCACCATCATCTTCACAGCCAACACCACCAACCTCACCATCCTCACCACCATCTTCACCACCAACCACTCCACTATCCTCACCACCATCCTCACCACCACCTTCACAGCCATCACCACCATCCTCACCACCATCACCACCATCCTCACCATATCACCACCACACTCACAACAATCGCCACCATTATCGCCACCATCCTCATCACCATCATCACCACCATCCTCACCACCATCCTCAAATCCATCACCATCACCACCATCATCACCACCATCCAGACCATCATCCACACCATCATCACCATCCTCACCACCATCACCACCATCCGCGCCACCATAACCACCATCCTCACCACCATCCTCACCACCATCATCACCACCACCCTCACCACCACAATTACTACTATCATCACGATCACCACCATCCTCACTACCATCACCACCATCCTCACCACCATCACCACCATCCTCTCCACCTTCACCACGATCTACCATCATAACCATCACCACAATCCTCACCACCACCACCACCACCACCATCCTCACCACCGTTGCCACCATCCTCACCACTATCACCACCATCCTAACCACCATCCTCACCACTATCACCATCCTCAACACCACCTTCACAGCCATCACCACTATCCTCACCACCATCCTCGCAACCATCACAACCGTCACCACCATCACCACTATCCTCACCACCACCATCCTCACCACCATTGCCACCATCCTCACCACCATCACCACCATCCTAACCACCATCCTCACCACTATCACCACCATCCTCACCACCACCTTCACAGCCATCACCACTATCCTCACCACCATCACCACCATCCTCACTATTATCACCACCATCCTCACCACCACCTTCACAGCCACCACCACCATCCTCACCACCATCGCCACCATCCTCACTACTGTCAACACCATCCTCACCACCACCTTCACAGCCATCACCACCATACTCGCAACCATCACCACCACACTCACAACCATCACCACCATCCTCACTGCCATCACCACACTCACAACCATCACCACCACACTCACATCCATCACCACCATTATCGCCACCATCCTCATCACCATCCTCACCACCATCCTCACCACCATCATCACGACCATCCACACCATCATCACCATCCTCACCACCATCACCACCATCTGCACCACCATAACCACCATCCTCACATCCATCATAACCATCACCATCATCCTCACCACCATCTCCACCACCACCCTCACCACCACAATTACTGCTATCACCACGATCACCACCATCCTCACCACCATCACGACCATCATCGCCACCATCCTCACCACCTTTCTTTACCGCCACTTTCACAACCATCAACACTATCCTTACCACCATCCTCACCACCATCTTCACAACCATCCCCACCATCCTCACCACCATCCTCACATCCATCACAACCATCACCACCATCCTCACCACCATCCTCAAATCCATCATCACCATCACCACCATCCTCACCACCATCATTGCCACCATCCAAGCCACCTGTGGAAAATTGCATTTATCTGAATGTAACTCATTATGTACATAACAGTAAATGATAACAAAGATAATTATTATTTATCAATATTACATAGACAAGTAGGAATTTGGGACACCTAGGTCGCAAAAAATGTCCCCCTTCGATACCTACCACTGTCATAACCACAAGTTGCTCTGGACCTATTAATTAAATGAATTATACATCAGGAATTCTGGAAAATATATATATTTGTGGACTGTATATTTAAAAATGATTATATATAAACACAATTACATAACAGAAGGAAAATATATCTTAATATCACTCACCAATTTGACTGGATATTAAGTTGTATCATACTCAGAAAAACCTCACTAACTAAATTTATGAAAACACTGGCCAGAATAATACACAAATCAAGAGAGCTTATCAGAGGTTCCTGGAGCTGTCTTGTCCAGTCGTCTGATATCTCAAGTTATGCAGGAATGCATGTCCAACAATTTCGCCTCCTATTTGAGAGGTGTCAGCCCAATTTCAACCTCTAGAGCACGAAAATTCCTTCCCATCACACCAACGTTGTACACAATTCAAAACCAAGATGGCGAGAGTCCGCCTGCAGAGACGCAGGCTTTCCGTTTTCTATGACATAAATATTATTAAATACAGTATGGCCATCTATTTACATATAAATGCTGAATTTCTGGAAAATATATACAGTATTTTCCAAGCTGCGGCCGGCCGGAGTTCATTGCTAAACGATTCAAATTATTCCTTCCTTTAGGAGACGATTCCAGCCAGTTCTGGCTTGAGTGGCCGTTCTCCTAGTAGATCTAACTACGATTTCATCTTCTGGCATCACTTGGTCTGCGTTATCTTCCATATCACTCGTGTCACTTTCCCTCAGATTTTCATTTACATTTGATTGAACACCTAATTCCAAGAGAATCAATTTATTAATTGTGTATAAACTTTCCTGGCCATGACACACACTTTGACATTCCTGACAACACCTTGTACATCTGGGTACAATGTCAATACTTTGCCCAGAGGCCACAATGTTCGATGTTGTTCAGTGTCAATTAACACAATGTCACCTGGTTGAATGGTCTGTCGATTTACTGCCTCTGTCGCACCATAAAAGTGTTCATGTAGTGTAACAAGATATTGCTTACGCCACACATTAGACCAATGATCAATTACTTTATTTAACATTTTAAATTTATTACACAACACTGCCGCATCATTGTAATCTTCATCACTTTCTTCAGGATTATCTCTATAAACAGGGGCAGCTTCCAATTTCCTTCCACATATTAGGTGAGAAGGTGTTAATACATCTGCATCAGGTGTATCACTCATGTACGAGAGAGGCCTATTATTTATACGATTTTCTGCCTCCACTAACACTGCACGGAATTCTTCCAAATTAATTCTCTTCCGGTGTAGTACTTTACCGAGACACCTCTTCACTGTGCCTATCAGTCTTTCGTACAGCCACCCTGCCAAGGGGCTCTAGGAGTAATAAATTTCCAGGTACACCCTCGCTGGGTTAACAGAGATTGAACATCGTTACTATTATTTAATTCTATCAAGTATTGAGCACCTGCTACAAAATTTGTGGCATTATCCGAAATCATCAACCTCGGACAGGATCTCCTAGCTGCAAATTTTCGAAACAGCTGTATAAACTGTTCTGCAGACAAGTCCTGTGCCACTTCTAAATGAACTGCCCTAGTAGCAGTACAGGTGAACAAACAAACATACACTTTCAGTGGAACACCATTTGACGTACCTGTTAAAATTATTGGACCACTATAGTCTACACCTCTTACATCAAATGGTTTCACTAATTGTACACGCTCCTTTGGCAATGGTGGAGGACCTGGGTACATATAGGATCTGGCATCAACAAGGTGACATATTACACAAGATTTAATCACCCTTTTTACACTTTGCCGTCCTTGTGGAATCCAGAAAGTTTCCCTAATACAATTTAAGGTATCTTGTACCCCACCATGCATTACATTTTCATGGGCATTTAGAACAATTAAATTTGTTAGATGAGGGGTTTTGGGCAGTAAGATAGGGTGTTTAGCATAATCACCCAATTCAGCATTTTGTAACCTACCTCTGCACCTAATTACATTGTTCTCTAAATACAGCCCCAATTTCTCTATTATGGAATTTTTCACAATTTTTCTTTCCATCAATTTAATCTCATTTCCATAGATTTCTTCTTGTACCCTCTTTATCCAATATTCAAGAGGATGTGAAAACTTATATGAAATATTCATCTTGTTTAGAAATTTAAACACCAACTTAGTTACATTGATTAGTTTGGGTAAAGAAGAATACCTATTTATATCAATGGCTAAGGGAGGACAAACTATTGGAGCGATGGTCACAGTAATTTCAACAGGAGAAATATACGCCTTTTGTACAGGCCAATTAGCTTTATTTACCAACCAACTCGGTCCTTTAAACCATGATACAGCATTTACAAATTTATCATAAGGTAAACCTCGAGTCAAGAAATCAGCTGGATTCTCCTCACCAGGTATATGATTAAATGTTAACATATGCTGACCCAAATTATTATACTTCTCTTGCATCTGATTAATTTCAGCGACTCTGTTTTGTGCATACACAATTTTACTGTTTCCATTACGAATCCATTGTAAGGATACCTCATTATCAGACCAAATTAGTGTCGCTAATATTTATCTCCTGCAACTTATTTCTTATATAATTAGCTAATTTGACACCTACATAGATGGCTGTTAATTCCAACTGAGGTAAGGTATGTGATTTAATTGGAGACACTTTAGCCTTAGACATAACAAGAGAAATGACACTATTACATTGAAGGTAAGCAACTGCTCCATAGGCCAATTTTGAAGCATCACAAAAAATGTGGAGTACATTTTTCCCATTTGGATTGGCCACCTGGCGTGGGAACTTCAACATTGGAATTTTCTCATAATCGCCAATTAATTAATCCCACCTGTTAATGAATTCCTCAGGTAGAATTTCATCCCAAGCACATTTAAGTTTCCATGCTTCCTGAATTAATAATTTCCCTCTTATAGTAAGGGGTGACACTAAACCTAGTGGATCAAAACATTTGGAAACTTCAGCAAGCAAAACTCTCTTAGTTAATTTATTGGGCATACTGTAATTATTAGGTTTAACATTAACAAATCTCTCTCAGTATCCCAATTTAAACCCAATACATTACTACATTTTGGCACTTCATCTCCAGGGTAATCTTTACTTATTTTGTCCTTCAATTTGGACGAATTACTATTCCATTCCCTCAGAGGCATATTTGCACTTTGCATTATTTTATTAGCCCCTCCATAAGTCATTAAAAGTTCCTCTTCAGTTGATGTCACACCCAGGAAATTGTCCACATTAAATTGTTTGCTCATTACTTTACTCAATGGACTTCCCGTACGTTTAAGATGTGCATTTATCGTCGCTTGAAGTAGGAACGGACTGGATGAAGCACCAAATAATACGCTCCTAAAGCGAAAGGTTTTCAGAGGGCTAAGTGGGTCAATAGGATTCTCAGGCCATAAAAAGCAGGTACAGTCCCGGTCAGCCTCTTGTAAACTCACTCTCAGGAAAGCTTTACTTATGTCAGCCGTAAAGGCATAATGCTTCACTCTGAAATTTAATAAGATATCTCCTAATTTTTCCGTCAACGACGGACCTGTCATCAGTCATTTAAACTAGGTACATTTTTGTTACTCTTGGCACTACAATTAAACACAATCCTCAAAGGAGTGGTCTTAGAATCCTTCTTCACTCTGTGATGTGGCAAATAGTGACCATAAATCTTGGTTTGCTCAGGAGGTACCTCTTCTACAAATTTATTAATTAACTGCTCAGCAATTATATCATTATAGGCAGTTAACAATTCTGGTGTCTTACTCAGTTCGCGGAGCTGAGCCTTTAACTGCCCATATGCCATTCTGTAATTAGTGGGCAATTCTGGATGATTCAGTCTCCACGGAAGTCGTACCCAGTATTGTCCAGATTCAAATTTTACATCTCTCAGGTACTGCTCCTGAGTAAAAGAATCGTCTGGACTTTCTTCATTTACATTTATTCCAATGCAGTCTAATTCCCACAATTTATGCACTGGCTCAACACCATCCTCTATGGAAGAATTATACTGGGGCACGACTTCATGAGTAAGACACACAGTTATGGTATTTGTAGTTTCCTCTAGTCATGAATTATTATTACGAGGAATCCTACCATACATTACATGGCCTCCAGCAGTCTTCAAAAGGGTGACACCACATTTCTTTACCATACCCTTTACAAAGGAGGCATAATAGTCACTACCTATCAAAATATTTATTGGGCCTACAGAATCATCACTTACACCAGAAGGTGCTAAATTTACATTATGTGAGAGTCTTTCTGTAGCTTTACTAAGCCCTACTGTAGATATTTTCTCTGGAAGTCTATCTACAATTACTGCATTAACACATTTTTTTCTCATTGCCCAACCTGACAGTTACATAAACAGTGTCATACAATTGAGCTCTTTTATCTGAGAGAAAACCAGATAATTTTAGAGCTGTAGGATCTCCCATCTGTACTTTCATACCATCAAGACATTTACGTTTAATGAAAGTACGCTGGGATCCCTGGTCTAATAATGCAGTTACATTTTTAGATTTATGCCTTTTATCATCAACTTTTACCTGTAACACAGGTAAGGCTACTTCAGCAAAACCATCATTATTAACATTAGCAGCAATTTTTACATTAGCTACTGTTGTCAGGATTGTCAACATTATCATTATTATCAACATTATCATATAGACCTTTACACATGACTATATGATGTCTTCCTTTGTGACATTGATAACAGTTGTTTAATTTGGCATGACAATCCTTTACATTGTGATTACCTAAACACCTGATACATCTGTCAAGTTCCTCCAATCTTTCAACTTTCATTCCATGAATTGTATGCATTGCAATTCTTAGAAAAATGAGTACCCTTGTAGAAAAGACAATCTCTCTTTTCTTTGACTAGTTTCTTATTAACTGGGCTACTCTTAGAAGGGTACTTATTTTTCTTACCTTGTGGAGAATCATTATTTCTGATTCTTGCTACTTGATATGCACCTATGCAACTATTTTTAGGAAATTAATTTTGATTATTACCATTGGGATAATTTTTCCCTTTGTGAAACTTGACAGATACCTCAGAGTTATTATGTGTTGCATCTTTAAAATGAGTTAGTTGGCTGGTCTGCAACTGAACAATTAATTCTTGTAGACCTAGTCTTATTTCCTCCAGACCAAAATAACCCTTGTGATATTTATTCGAGATCCATTCAAGTGTTTTACAGCTTAATTTATTCTGTACCATGGCACTCAATAACCAGTCTGATTCCTTCAGATTATATTTATTACTTAAAGTTTTGAGAGTGCTCTCCAGTTTAACTCTAAACTGCTGTAAACCTTTGTAAGTGTGATCTGGAGATTTTAAATTAACAATGATATTCACTAGATCCAACCTACTTTGTTCTGTATTACCATAAGTGGCCTTCAACAAATCAACTGCTTCCTTGTAAGAGTCATCTACATTGGGAAAGGCTTGTATCAGTATGTGAGCATCTCCTCTTACCTGTCCTTTGAGGTAAAATAATTTAGTTACACAGGCTAGGTCACTCCTGTCATGCACAGCTGCTTTAAAAATTGACCAAAATTCCTCCCAATTTTCTCCAGGATTAAACACAGGCAAACACAATTCTGGGAGTTTTGGCAAAGACATATTATTTGTTGGACCAGACTGACCAACTGCCTGGTTTACACATTTTAATTTATTCAAGGCCTGACTTTTACAAGAAAGAATCTTTTCCTCTAATTCATAATACTGATTAATCATGAGATCTACTTCAGTCTCATCTACACAGTTTACTAACAAATCTCCTTCATATTTGTTGTAATATAATTTGTATGAATCATATCTATTACCTAAAGCATCTAAATACAATTTTAAATCATCAGTATTCACAGTTTCTTGATTCATTAATTCCAAGCATTTATTGTATGCTTTTGTTACATGACCCTTTCTAGCTTGCAGTGATGCTTTCTTTGCTCTATATTCCATATGTTTGTCTTCTACATTAATTTCCTCATTTTCAGCCATGATGCAATGTATTAAATTCAACTTAATAACACTGATTATGTACTAAATTATGCACTTTATAAAGGTAAATAGTGCAACTTACCTTTAAATAAATCCTAGCTACTTTGAGCTTAGCAATTACATGTAAAAAATTGTAATATAAATTTTAAATACACATTAATAATGTTAGCTACACTTGAGCTTAGCAATTACACATGTAAGAAATTTATATATAAATTTTAAATGTACATTAATACAAACGTTTAGCCATCCTTGGCTTATCAAAATTATTATACAAATTAATATAAATCCTTGCCAGAATTTGGCATAGCAAAATTAATATTATACACATTAATATAATTAGCAACACTTGCCTTATCAATTACACATACATTGATATAAATCTTGGCCAGAATTTTCTTATCAAATTAATATTGTAATAATTATAATCCACTACACATTAAGTAAATTTGTGAACTTAACATCCACCTCCTTCTGTCATTTCACATATAATTATTAAGTAATTAACTAATTAATGACTTCACTAATTACCTCCGGTTCAAGAAGGACCAACGGGCAAATTAAATGTGGAAAATTGCATTTATCTGTATGTAACTCATTATGTACATAACAATAAATGATAACAATAATAATTATTATTTATCAATGTTACATAGACAAGTAGGAATTTGGGACACCTAGGTCGCAAAAAATGTCCCCCTTCGATACCTACCACTGTCATAACCACAAGTTGCTCTGGATCTATTAATTAAATGAATTATACATCAGGAATTCTGGTAAATATATACATTTGTGGACTGTATATTAAAAAATGATTATATATAAACACAATTACATAACAGAAGGAAAATATATCTTAATATCACTCACCAGTTTGACTGGATATTAAGTTGTATCATACTCAGAAAAACCTCACTAACTAAATTTATGAAAACACTGGCCAGAATTATACACAAATCTAGAGAGCTTATCTGAGGTTCCTGGAGCTGTCTTGTCCAGTCGTCTGATATCTCAAGTTATGCAGGAATGCATGTCCAACAATTTCGCCTCCTATTTGAGAGGTGTCATCCCAATTTCAACCTCTAGAGCACGAAAATTCCTTCCCATCACACCAACGTTATACACAATTCAAAACCAAGATGGCGAGAGTCCGTCTGCACAGACGCATGCTTTCCGTTTTCTATGACATAAATATTATTAAATACAGTATAGCCATCTATTTACATATAAATACTGAATTTCTGGAAAATATATACAGTATTTTCCACACCACCATCCTCACCACCATCATCAAATCCATCACCATCACCACCATCATCACCACCATCGTCACTACCATCACAACAATCACCACCATCCTCACCACCATCCCAACCATCCTTTCCACCTTCACCATCAACCACCACCATCACAACCATCACCACAATCCTCTCATCAGTCACTCCACCATCATCACCTCCATCCTCACAACCATTATTGTGACCCCTGAATGGGTCACAATGTATATAATGTATATTACCTGTTCATATAATTTTATATTGGTTATATTTGCGATAATAGCTGAATCGTAAATATATTGCTTTATATTATTATTTGACTTAGTTATATTATTAGGTAGGATGTAACATTTATATATTATTCAGTGATCATAGTTCGAGAGTGTTAAGTAGCTGACAGCATTGTCTAACTACTGTAATTATCGCTCTGCTCGTTTCTCTGCCGGCTTCTCTGTAGGTGCTGGGCAGCAGCAGTCCATGGAGAGTCATGTGATCAGGGTGGGGTGATCACACCTCACCTGGAGGAGAATCTGGCTGGCCTGCACTCACTCTCTTGTCTGTTTGACGTAACTTCCAACAAGACGTGCCTCTCCAGTTCCCTTGCTGGCTCTTATTGGAAGATCGTCTCAGTCGCTTTCTTGTTGTTGGTTCTGTATAACTCTTTTCATAGAGCATAGCCTAGACTTAGTGATTTTCGATGTTGTACTGAGGTTGTGTGTCTCATAGACACTTTGAGAAACTCAGGTCCTGAGCTGTAGCTTCTGACCTAATTTGTACTGGTATCTGTGTACTGTCACAGTCGGGGATTTTCTAATGCTGAACTTAGATTCAGTAGTATGGGAGTTTTGTGACTTTTGTGGAGGATCTGCAGATGGTCCCTACTTAGTGTCGTTATATTATCTCCTTGTTCCTGATTCTGTGTCGCTGTTGCTTGTTATATTGTTTGGCTTAACAGTCATTTTATTGTTCACGCAAGCTGTACTGATTGCCAGGTTGGTCAAGAAGTTAGTTTATGTGAGGACTTTTAGTCAGTCACTGGATAAGTCTAGTCGAGTCTTCAGACATAGCGAACTACTTATACGTATTAGTATTATGTTTTTAAATGCTAACAATGCACCAGATGGTACTTAAAAGCCATGATATGTGCTTTCAGCACAATACTACTGTACACGAGAGAAGTGTAGGAACTTGTATCCTATATTATATTCAATTGGTTACTTTAATTTACTTTGATATTATACGCCTAGACAACTTTATTGTTATTAATAAACTTATTAAATTTTAATTTCTTTAGTTAGTAGCCTAGCAGTTGTAATCCTGAAGCACTATTGAATCTTACTATTAAATTCTAATGGATAATTGGACCAGGATACTGACTACTTGTTACAAAAACCCAGTAACAGGCTGGATGCTAGAAGGGCAGTCCTTTCTAGTATTCACTGGAGATCTCTATCATTATTAGATATCGCGTTTTTTGTAACAACCATCACCACAATCCTCACCACCATTACCACCATCCTCACCACCATTGCCACCATTGCCACCATCCTCACCACCAGCCTCACCACCATCACCACCACCCTCATCACCATCCTCACCAATATCATCACCATCTTCACTGCCATCACCACCATCCTCACCATCCTCACCACCATCTTCACCACCAGCTACTCCACTATCCTCACCACCATCACCACCATCCTCACAACTATCATCAGCATGCTCACTGCCGTCACTACCATCCTCACCACCATCACCACCATCGTTACCATCCTCTCCACCATCCTCACCACCATCACCACCATCCTCACCACCATCCTCGCCATAATCACCACCACCCTCACCACCATCACCACCTTCATCACCACCATCCTCAATACCATCCTCACCATCATCAAATCCATCAACGTCACCACCATCATCACCACCATTCTCACTACCATCACCACCATCCTCACCACCATAACCACTATCCTCACCACCATCCTCACATCCATCACAACCATCACCACCATCCTCACCACCACTCTCACATGCATCACAACCATCACCACCATCCTCACCACCACCTTCCTAACCATCACCACCATCACCACCACCATCACCACCACCATCACCACCACCATCACCACCACCATCACCACCACCATCACCACCACCATCACCACCACCATCATCACCACCACCATCACCACCACCATTACCACCACCATCACCACCACCATCACCACCACCATCACCACCACCATCATCACCACCACCATCACCACCACCATTACCACCACCATCACCACCACCATCACCACCACCATCACCACCACCATCACCACCACCATCACCACCACCATCACCACCACCATCATCACCACCACCATCACCACCATCATCACCACCACCATCACCACCACCATCACCACCACCATCACCACCACCATCACCATCACCATCACCACCACCATCACCACTAGGTATTCAGCTAGTCTGTGTGAACCACTTCAGATATCTAATATAGTAAGACAAATGGGAAAAACAGATTTTTTTTTTTATATTTATTTAAAATACAGTACATTAACAAAACAAAAGTATACAGTATCAGATCATCGACAGACAATATAAATTCATTATTGTCTAAACACTTCAATATACAGTAAAGTCAAATATACACTTTATGCAGCTGATAGATGTTTACTGTCATTGTATCTAATTCCATTACAACAAGATATAACTGTGCAAGTAATACAAAATACAAAATCCTCTTACCCCTTCCCGTCTGCTAATTTCAATATACACACAGAATAATTACATGCCGCAAAAAAAACAAACAAACAAGCATTATAACTACCCCCCCTATTTACCCAGTTCCCCAAAATGTACAACATTTCACCGTTGTTTATTTAACTTATAAACTAACCAAACTAATTTAAACCTAAGAACATATTATGTTGATGACAATAACAACTTTACAGTAGTGAAAAGCCGGCTGCTATCCTAACATTTTTTTTTATATTTTTATTAAAAAACATTTACAGTGTATACAGTGTGCTATACATAAGCTCACTGGCGCCAAGACGCCAACAGTCCTAACAGTTAAAATACAATACCATATACATAACAGTTCTACAATAAATACACATGCCACCGACTGTAGCCATGTCCCATCCCCTGTACCCTATCCACCTTTCACATATATGCTTTCCTACATATGCATGAAACACATGCGTATATTATACCTAAACATATACAGCTAACAATATGTAGCACACACACAATGACTTATCATGTTCGTCATGATTCAAAAACACCCTAACATAAAATGACCAATACAGCTCTATGTTATTCACATATATATGAGGGAAAAACTCCACCAAACGTTATAGTGCATATAAAGCAGTACTTTATTATACATAACATATAACAGTGCCAACCGCCAGATATCCTCACAACATAAATTCAAAGGTTAATTTACACATGATAACAGAGTCCTCTACAAAACGCAGGTATCCCCGGGTGCACAGGACAACAAACATAAGCAAAGTACGTTAAGTGGAACACAATACATGTAAAGCATACCGTTCAATAGAGACTCCACAACACTATAATGGATAACTAATCATACAAAAGCAGACATGTTTATTATTGCAACTTAGATAAACAAAACAACCAACGTTGCAACTAATGCAACTGGCGAAGTCATTTCTCATCCACAACTATAACATACCAGAACCATCCCTCTCCTTCCTCCCCCCCCCCCGCATTCACCCTTATCATACTACTACTCAGTCCACTTTCACGCCAGATCGTTGCTGTCCACCAGCCCATTGCCGTCCTGTTCCAATTAATCCGCGAAGTTTTACCACCGTCATACCGTGATACCCCTCAGGAAAAAACTCAACCCACCTACTACCATAGATGCTTCTGTTTCTGCACATTGTTCTGTTAAAACGTGCAGCCAACGCCCTGACCCTACCAGTGCCCCGTACCTCACGCATTCTCCAATACATGTACAAATAGTCCACGATGATATATCTTAATGCTCGTGCCACATCTTGTGTCACCCCATCCACGTCAAGGAGTAATGCCCTTAACACAGCCACCCTCCCCCTCCCTGGACCCATTGTGTACCTCTGTAATCTGTAAATACCTTTGTAACTTGTCATGATTGTGACTAGACCTACCTGGAGTTCATTACCTTTGTAAATTGTGAGTTCATTACCTTTGTAAATTGTGAATTCATTACCTCTGTAACTTGCTCAGCTATCAAAACTTTGAGGCCCAGTCCCTGGACCCATTATGTACCTCTGTAATCTTTTGACTACCGCCCACAGGATGGGTATGGGGTGCATAATAAACATATTAAACTAAACTCCCCCTCCAAACATCCCGAAAACACCTCGCATCCACAACCTTACCTCTTCTAGGGATGGACAAAAATACACTGGGTGAAAAGTCGTTTCTTCGTCACCACAATCCATGCAGGTTGCATCCTCAACAAAACCAATTTTCCATAACATAACCTTAGACGCCAGGATCCCCATCGTAAATCTATACACCACCTCACGCGCCTTAGCCTTCCTACACGCATACCACGGACATCCCTCACTTTTAACATGAATCGCAGAAAGTCTTCACACGCCTCTAGTTCCTTTCCACGCCACCAACATCGGACTTCTATCCCAACCTCCCCCACGCTACATCCTCAAGTCCCCCTTAGTCTTAAGTAACACACCTGTACATATATTGTTCTCACCCTAGGTCCCAAAGCTAGCAAACCTAAATCCATCGCTCGTACTCCAGACATTACCACCTCACGTCCCAACCATGCCCGTCCACATCCCTACACATACCTCAACGCCCTCCTCTGTATCTCCGTTACGTCACAGGCCCTCAAAGGATAAACAGCTACCACTCCCCATACTTTACTATACACAAGCGAATTCACGATCATCACCCGTTGGTGCAACGAGGAATCCCCAGCTCGTAACCCACGTAATCTACCCAGCACCTTGTCCTGTACCGCCACCGAATTAACCTCCCCGCTTGCCTGTTTGTCTGCCAAATACGTAATCCCACAAATCCTAATCCTATCCACACATGTCCATCCAAACCCCTCGCCCATTCTCCCTCCCACCCAGCTCCCCACCTCTAGCAACATCTACTTACACCTGTTAACCCTCATACCTGTTGCAGCCCCAAACATTTCAATGACCTCACCCACGTAGATGAAATCCTCCCGTGCACTAATCAAAACCGTCGTATCATCAATGTACCCCGCTATATGCCCCCACATGACTGATTCTCACACCCCCTCCTCCACCTGTGATCCACCAGCTCATAAAACGGATTTTGGACACATGCGAACAAGATTTGGAAAAGCAGGCATCCCTGCCTCAAACCTCGTTCCATGCATATATTGTTCCCCAGTCGTCCATTCACCTGAACCCTCATCATTGCCCTGGCATACGGTGTTTCTACCCAACCCACCACTTTCACACCAAAACCCAAGCCAAACAAACACTCGTGCATAAAACCCCTATCCACACAATCATATGCATTTACCCAGTTCAAACCAAGAACACCTCCCCCACCCCCCTCCAGGAAATCTTTGATACGTCCATGCCCCTCTCTCATACTTCTCCCAGGAATTCCATACTGTCCCACATGTAATACCAACCCCAGGGCCCCCTTCAAACGATTGCCCAATATCCTCGCAAAAACCTTGTAATCTACACACATTAAAGAAATTGCCCTGTAAGCACTCAGGCCAAGCCCGCCTCCCTTCTTAGGAACCAACACTACAACACCTGTTCGTTGGAACTGACCCATCCTCCCACCTGCCAGCATATTATTTAGAACCCCGACAAATAGATGCCTAATGCAACCCCAATGCGTCCAATAAAATTCATTTGTTAACCCATCAATGCCCGGCATCTTGCCAGTCCGCATCCCAAAAATCGCCTCCGCTACCTCTTCCTCACGTATATCCTCCTCCATCCTCTCTCTAAGCTTCGTCCCCAGTACATTTCGACCCTCTCCCGCCAAAACTCACGAACCGATACCCACCCGCCCCCTCCATTTTTCCCGAAACCAAGCATCAGCTTAATATCTCATGCTTTCTGTAGTGGCGAAAACCATACCATCCTGGTATCCCCCCACCCCGGAGCTTGCCACTAATCGCAACATGGTAGTCACAGCACGACATTCTCGGAACTTCCTTAACACAAACCCAGACTGTTTGTCGCCCCATTGCACGTCCTCCAATCCTGAACGATAACGTATCCCAATAAACCTGTAAACTAAAAGATGAACACAACACTTTCACTGACGCCACCATGGTAAATCCTCTCCTACCAGAAACATGTAACCATTACCACATACCAGTACATATAGTTCAAAGAACATTTTGAGTGATTTTAGCAGTCAAATAACTGTCCCAGACAGGCCCCCATGTTATGTTGTTTTCCCTTTTTACTTCGATGGTTCGGTTCTCACTACATGTTCTAGTGTGTGGGGGTGCGGGGTAGTTTAAATAAATCCTTATAAAGTCAAGGGGAATACTTACATTCATGACTGGTCATCCTCAGTCTTTGAAATATTTTTACCAACCTTCTCAACAGGTTATTTAAACTACTGTTACAAAAATAGGAATTTATTCTAGACAGGTATATACAGAATATACAAGTTAAGCATTTTCTTATTCATAGCAAAAGAATCCCTTAGCTGTTCAGCCAGTACAGTCACATGGTCCATGTGAAACAATTAGTACTCCTTCCCTACTGATAACCTTAACCCTGTGTTTTGACACACTGTAGTTACCCTGAGTATAATGGTTACATCATATTCAAATACAAATCTTACCTGTGGGCCACTCACATCTTGCCCAGAAGCAAGAAAAGGTCCTAACAATTTGGCACTACAACAACAAGAGAGTGAGCCAGCTAGCCTCTCTCTATCTACCTAACAACAACAAACAAAAGAATGTCAACATGTCAAATTCTTTAGCTACTAAAATAGTTTTTTTTTATTATTACACTTTATTTTACTTCTAAAGATGAAATGCAAACTTTATAATCTACTTATTTTAATTGTGTGTGTGTTTATTGTGCAACCTATTTATGCTGAAAAACAGGGCTTGGTCCAGCTGACTTTTTCTCCATTAGAGCGATCTGCCCTTATGACAAATTAAAGCAGTTGTGCCCTCAACAGTTTAATATAATTAGGTATTCCAAAGTGAGTAACTGTTACTTAGTTACATAAATAAATGTTGGGTCCTATAGCCCCATAACAGAGGACTTATGAGAAGACACTGGGAGAACGCTGAGGTCAGTGGTCATGTGTGGTCATACCTGTTCTAAGTTCTCTGGGAGTTAGTGTGGGGTGTTACCGAGCACCATGGCTTGTTGTAGTGTTTTAGAATCTCAGGTTAAAGTGTTGAAGTAGGAGGTTCTACTTCTTCAGGAGGAAGATAGGAGGCTGAAGCTTTGCCTATATGGGTCTGGGAGTGAGTGTGAGATGGATGGAGCTGGTAAAGAGGAAATAATCACCAGCTGTGAGAGTGGCAGCTGCTTTAAGTGGCAAGTGGTTCACAGCTCAGGCAGAAGGAAGAGAAGGAGGGTTAATAGAGAAGATGTGAAGCTAGGAAATCGATTCTCTGTTCTCCAGGACGAGTGCACTTCAATGGTTAGTGAGGTTAAAGGTATCACTGACTCTCCGTTATCTGTCTTAGTGCTGGGGGTAATGACATTAGGAAGGGCAGGAGACAGGAGCTACTGGATAAGTACAGGTCAGCCATAGAAGTAGTCAGGTCTAAGGGAGAAACCCAAATCATATGCAGCATCTTGCCTAGAAAGGGAGTGGACAATGAATGGATGTCTAGAGCAATTAGTATAAATTGCTAGCTAGACAGGTACTGCAAGGAACTTGCAATCCCATTCATTGATAACTGGAACAAATTCTATGGCAAACGTGATATGTATGAAAGGGATGAGGTTCATCTCTCTGGGGATGGAGTGGTTGCATTAGCCAATACGATTGAGGAGGTAATTGATGACTTGTCTAGGAGTTTAAACTGAGAGATTATAGAAGTATGGGTGTTAAAAGACAATATTCAAAATAAAGTTGCTAGTAAATGCAAAGCAATTGATCAACAAAGAGAGATTGCAGAGGGCAACGAGTGACTAGCTCTCTTAAGGTTTACTATACAAATAGTAGGAGTCTGAGAAATAAGATTGATGAGCTAAGATTACTTGCAAGTGCAGGTAATATAGATATTATTGCTATAACAGAGACATGGTTCAACCTGAAAGATAGAGAAATGCCTTCTGAATGCAACATACAGAGTTATAAACTATTCCACACTGACAGGGTCAATTGGAAGGGTGGTGGAGTGGCGATGTATGTCAGAGAAAATTTAAATTGTTGACTTAGACATGATCTAAAATTAGAAACATCGGACACAGAATCTGTTTGGCTACAGTTTCTCGAGGGTCGTGACAAATTAATTTTGGGTGTGATTTATAGGCCCCTCAAACCTTGATAGGGAGTGCAGTAAGCTGTTATGGGACGAAATTCATAAGGCATCTAGTTATGAAAATGTTGTTATAATGGGAGATTTTAACTTTAGACAAATTGATTGGAACAATGTGACAGGAAATCTTGAGTCTAGTGACTTTCTTGATACGGTTCAGGATTGCTTTTTAAAACAGTTTGTGACAGAACCAACTAGAGGAAACAATCTACTTGACTTGGTTCTTGCCAACAAAGAATCACTAATTAATAATCTTGAGGTTAATTTTGAGCTTAGGGAAAGCAATTACAAATCACTTAGTTTCAATATGTCATGGAATTACCCAGATAACTGCAATCAAATCTCTGTCCCAGACTTTCATTTGGCCGAGTTCATGGGACTGAAAAATTACCTGGGTGGGCTAAATTGGGATGTCCTGATTATGGGTCAGGTAGGTGATCTTGGTTGCCAATATGATGTTTTTCAGAGCATAGTTCTAGCTGCCCAGACAACTTTTGTTCTGAGTAGGAAAATTAGATCTAATAAAAATGATCCCTAATGGATGAACAATAGATTAAAACATCTCATTGTTCAAAAGAGAGGCATATATAGGCGTATCAGAAGAGGGGATGGGCAGTTAAGAAATCAATATATTCAATTAAAGAGAGAAATAAAAAAAAAGGAATATGAAAAGCAAAAGGGATTATGAGGCTAAGGTCGCAAGGGATTCGAAGTAAGATTAGAGACGAAATAGGCCCACTTAAGAGTAACTCAGGTCAGATCACTGACAGTGATAAGGATATGTGTGAAATTTTCAATACCTACTTTCTCTCAGTTTTAACCCAGGAAAATACTAGCGAAATTCCAGAAATAATAGATTATGTAGAACAGGACGATAATAAACTATGCACAATTAGGGTAACTAGTGATATGGTTCTCAGACAAATAGAGAAATTAAAACGTAACAAATCCCCAGACCTCGATGAACTGTTTGCAAAGGTGTTAACAGAATGTAAAGAGGAACTTAGCATACCTTTGGCTAATCTTTTCAACATATCGCTGCAAACTAGCATAGTGCCTGATAAGTGGAAAATGGCAAATTTAATACCTATTTACAAGGCAGGTGATAGGTCCTTTGCTTCGAACTATAGACCAATAAGCCTTACCTCCATAGTGGGAAAATTTATGGAATCAATAATTGCCGAAGCAATTCGTAGCCATCTTGAAAGGCATAAATTGATTAATGAATCTCAGCATGGTTTTACAAAGGGGCGTTCCTGTCTTATGAATTTACTAACTTTCTTCACTAAGGTATTTGAGGAGGTAGATTATGGTATTGAATATGATATTGTGTATATGGACTTCAGTAAGGCTTTCGACAGAGTTCCACATCAGAGGCTACTGAGGAAACTTAAGGCACACGGAATAGGAGGAGAAATTTTTTCCCAGGTAGAGGCATGGTTGACAAATAGGCAGCATAAATGGGGAGAAATCAGAATAGGGAAATTTCACAAGCGGTGTTCCACAGGGGTCAGTGTTGGGCCCCTTGTTGTTCACAATCTACATAAACGACATAGATGAGGGAATAAATAATGACATAAATAAATTTGCTGATGACATCAAAATAGGCTGTCCAATTCATTCTAATGAGGATATTTGAGCACTCCAGGATGATTTGAATAGACTGATGCAGTGGTCGGAGAAGTGGCAGATGCAGTTTATATAGACAAATGCAAAGTTTTAAATGTTATACAGGAAAATAACCATTTCACATATGAACTAAATAGTGCAGATCTTATTGCTACAGATTGCGATAAGGATTTAGGAGTTCTGGTTAGCAGTAATCTGAAATCAAGACAACAGTGCATTAGTGTTTACAATAAAGCTAACAGAATTCTTGGCTTCATATCAAGAAGCATAAATAATAGAAGTCCTCAGGTTGTTCTTCAACTCTATACATCCTTGGTTAGGCCTCATTTAGACTATGCTGCACAGTTTTGGTCACCGTATTACAGAATGGATATAAATGCACTGGAAAACGTACAAAGGAGGACGACAAAGTTGATCCCATCTATCAGAAATCTTCCCTATGAGGATAGACTGAGGGCCCTGAATCTGCACTCTCTAGAAAGGCGTAGAATTAGGGGGGATATGACTGAGGTGATTGAGGTGTATAAATGGAAAACAGGAATTAATAAAGGGGATATAAATAGTGCACTAAAAATATCTAACATAGACAGGACTCACAGCAATGGCTTTAAACTGGAAAAATTCAGATTCAGGAAGGATATAGGAAAGCACTGGTTTGGTAATAGAGTTGTGGATGAGTGGAACAAATTCCCGAGTACCATCATAGACGCTAAAACGTTGTGTAGTTTTAAAAATAGGTTAGAAAAATACATGAGTGTGTGTGGGTGGGTGTGAGTTGGACGTGACTAACTTGTGCTACTAGGTTGGATGCCGTGCTCCCCCCCTTAAGTGTCGTGTCTGACCTCACTAGGTCAAGGCTTTGGCTTAAGCCGGTGGGAGAATCGGACCTGCCTCGCATAGGCCAGTAGGCCTGCTGCAGTGTTCATTCTTATGTTCTTTTGTTTTAACAAATTTTCACAGGCTTTGGGGATATTTAAGGGAAAATATCTCCCAGTTATATTCACATTCAAGACGGAAGTGGAATGGAACAGGATCCTACAACAGAAACCACTGATAAAGGACTTTCAATAATATCAGCGAGTGTACCTCAACTGCAACAAAACACGAAAAGAAAGGAACAACTGAGAGTAAGGGTAAGAAGATACCAGTGAAAGGAAAGAGAGACAGGGCGGATATCATCAGAGAGGAAAGCTCAGCCTCAGGGGAAACACCAGACACAAATGCTCACAGAACTTCCCCATCAATCCCTACTACCTCATTCCAGCAAAACACAATAACCAGAAACAAGCCATACTCCATAGACCTCCAACCTTCCCTTCCCCCAGCACTAATACCACAATCACAGGAGCCTAATATAATATCCCTCTGTCTTTTACACCCCCCCAGTTTGCACCAATCCCTCCCACCTCCCAGAATACAGTACTGGACAGGACGATGAAGGTATGGTACACCAATGCAGATGGAACAACAAATAGGAGTGAGAAGTGGCAAGAGCGAATCACTGAGGCATCCTGGGACATGAAAGTTAAGACACATGTGCAACATATGGATATCTTTATTGTAGGCGTTTCGCCATCCAGTGGTGAAACGTCTACAATAAAAATATCCAGATGTTGCACATGTGTCTTAACTTTCATATTGTCGGTATTTTATACCTTTCTTGCACATCCTGGGACATCATCAGAAGTCATCAGAAGTCCTCAGGTTGTTCTTTAACTCTATATATCCTTGGTTAGGCCTCATTTAGACTATGCTGCTCAGTTCTGGTCACCGTATTACAGAATGGATATAAATGCTCTGGAAAACGTACAAAGGAGGATGACAAAGATGATCCCATGTATCAGAAATCTTCCCTATGAGGATAGACTGAGGGCCCTGAATCTGCACTCTCTTGAAAGGCGTAGATTTAGGGGGGGATATGATCGAGGTGTATAAATGGAAGACAGGAATAAATAAGGGGAATGTAAATAGTGTGCTGAAAATTTCCAGCCAAGACAGGACTCGCAGCAATGGTTTCAAGTTGGAAAAATTCAGATTCAGGAAGGATATAGGAAAGTACTGGTTTGGTAATAGAGTTGTGGAGGAGTGGAACAAGCTCCCGAGTACAGTTATTGAGGCTAAAACGTTGTGTAGTTTTAAAAATAGGTTAGATAAATACATGAGTGTGTGTGGGTGGGTGTGAGTTGGACCTGACTAGCTTGTGCTGCTTGGTCTGGTACAGTGCTCTATCCTTGAGTGGGGATGACCAGACTGGGAGGGTCATTGGGATAATCCGGGGGGTGGGCCATTGGTCTAATCCGGGGGGACAACATGGACCTGCTCTGCATGGGTCAGTAGGCCTGTTGCATTGTTCCTTCTTTCTTATATTCTTATGTTCTTATCATAGCACTCACAGAGACAAAGCTCATGGGAATGATAACAGATGCGACCTTTCCAATTGGATATCAGATCCTTGGGAAAGACAGAGGGAACACAGGGGGAGGAAGAGATGCACTGCTTATCAAAAACCATTGGAATTTTGAGGAGATGGGAGGAATGAACAGAGGGAAAGCAGATGACTTCATAGTAGGAACATTTCAAATTGGGGGTCCCAAGGTGATGATAGCAGTGATGTACAACCCGCCACTGAACAGGCAAGGCAAGAGCACGATGAGGTGGCCAGAAGGGCCTACATGGGTACGGCAAAGTTACCCGTCCTGGGGGATTTCAACAACAAGGAGATTGACTGGGAAAACCTAGAGCCACAAGGGAGATCAGAAACGTGGAAGGCTAAGATGCTGGAGACAGTACTGAAAAACTTCATGCAACAACATGTTAGGGATACAACCAGAGAGAGAGAGAGAGAGACAGAGGAGAGGAGAGGATGTACCAGCAAGGCTGGACCTCATATTCACATTGAACAGTTCAGACATAGGGGATATTACACATGAAAATGTCTCTCGGAGCTAGTGATTACATGGTCCTAAGTTTTGACCACCTTGTAGAGTTAACAGTGGAGAATGAAGAAGCACGAGAAGGATGGGAGAAGCCAAATTTAAAAAAAAAGGGACTACACAGGTATGAGACAATTCCTGCATGAGGTGCAGTGGGAAAGAGAACTAGAGGGAAAGACAGCAAATGAAATCATCAAACAAGTGACCATAAAGTGCAGGAAGGCAGATAAGTTAATATCAAGGGGTAGCAGAAGAAATAGAAAACCAGAGTGAGCCCATGGTTTACCTGGAGGTGTAAAGAGGCTAAAGCCAAGTGTGCTAGAGCATGGAAAATGTATAGACGGTAAAGGACTCAGGAAAACAAGGAGTTTTTCAGAAGAACCAGAAATGAATATGCATGGATAAGGAGAGAGGCCAAGCGGCAATACAAGAATGACAGCGTCAAAAGCTAACTCAGACCCAGAGTTGTTATACAGTCACATCAAAAGAAAAAAACAGTCATGGATCAGATAATCAGGCTGAGAAAGGAAGGAGGGAAGCTCAAAAAGAATGACCAGGAAGTATGTGAAGAGCTTAGCACGAGATTTAGAGAAGTATTCAAAGTGGAGACAGAAATGCTTCCAGCAAACAGAGGCAGTACTGTGCACCAGCAAATCCGGGACACACTGCACACAACCGAGGAGGAGGTAAAGAAACTGCTAGGTGAACTAGATACATCAAAGGAGGTAGGCCTAGATAACATTTCTCCATGAGTCCTAAGAGAGGGAACAGAGGAACTGTGTGTACCGCTAACACCAATCTTCAATAAATCTATCGAAACAGGGCAACTCCCTGAAATGTGGAAGACAGCAAATGTAGTTTCAATTTTAAAGAAAGGAGACAGACATGCAGCATTAAACTACAGACCAGTGTCACTGACATGTATGGTATGTACAGTCATGGAGATCAAGAGAAGAGTTGTGGGGTACATGACAATCAGCACGGCTTCAGGGATGGGAAATCTCGTGTCACAAATCTACTTTAGTTCTACGACAAGGTAACAGAAATAATACAGGAGAGAGAGAGGGATGGGTAGATTATATCTTTTTGGACTGTAAGAAGGTTTTCGATACAGTGCACTCAAAAGATTGGTTGAAAAACTAGAGGAGCAGGCAGGAATAGTAGGGAAAGCACTGCATTGGATCACAGAATACTTGACAGGACGGAAACAACGAATATCCGTACTTGATGAGATGTCGAGTGCGGTTCCACAAGGGTCAGTCCTGGGTCAAGTGCTATTTCTTGTGTACCTGAATGATATGACTGAAGGAATAGATTCAGAGGTGCCCCTGTTCGCTGATGATGTGAAGATAACGACGAGAATACAAGTGGACGAGGATAAAGTAAGATTACAAGGGAACTGGGCAGGCTGAAAGCCTGGTCCGACAAATGTCTCTTGGCGTTGAACCTCACCAAGTGCAAAGTCATGAAGCTTGGAGAAGGACAAAACAGATCGCAGACGGAGTACAAGCTAGGAGATAAAAGGCTGCACACCTTGCTTAAGGAAAAGGATCTTGGGGGGTGAGCATTATATCGAGCACATCCCCTAAGGGGCTCTTCAACCAAATAACCACAACAGCATATGGATGCATGACAAACCTGAGAATAGCGTTTCGACATCTAAATAAAGAGTCATTCATGATACTGTACACCGTGTACGTCGGGTCCATATTGGAGTATGCAGTATCACTATGGCCAATCACGTCAAGAAACTGGTGAAAGTGAAAAAGTTTGCAACAAGACTAGTCCCGGATCTAAGGGGTATATGAGGAGAGGTTAAAGGAACTCAGCCTGATGACACTAGAGGATAGAAGGGATAGGGGGAGACATGATAACGACGTGTAAAATACTGAGAGGAATTGGCAAGGTGGATAGGGCTAGAGTGTTTCGAAGACTGGACGCAGGAACAAGGGGACACAGCTGGAAGTTGAAAACTCAAATGAGTCAAAGGGATGTTAGGAAGCATTTCTTTAGCCTCAGAGTTGTCAGGAAGTTGAACAATCTGGAGAGTGAAGCAGTGGAGGCAGGATCCATACTTAGCTTTAAGAAGAGGTATGATAAGGCTCTTAGAGCAGGGAGAGAGAGTAACCTTGTAGTGACTAGCGAAGAGAAGAGGCCAGGGGCTGTGAATCGACCCCTGCAACCACATATAGGTGAGTGTATACACACACACACACACACACACACACACACACACACACACACACACACACACACACACACACACACACACACACACACACACACACACACAAAGTGGACACAGGAAGGACTCTGGGAAGATAGAACAGAGGGGTATACCAACAAGGAATATACCAACAAGGGTTGGATGAAATACACACAACTGAGGAGGAGGTTAAGAGGCTCCTAAGTGACCTTGATACCTCAAAGGCAGTGGGACCAGACATCCCTCTGTGGGTCCTTAGAGAGGGAGCAGAGATGCTGTGTGTGCCACTGACTACAATTTTCAACACATCCATTGAAACTGGGCAACTACCTGATGTATGGAAGACAACAAATGTAGAACCCATTTTTAAGGAGACAGAAACAAGGCACTAAACTATAGACCAGTGTCACTGACGTGTATAGTATGCAAAGTCATGGAGAAGATTATCAGGAGAGTGGTGGAGCACTTGGAATGGAACAAGATTATAAACGACAATCAGCACAGCTTCATGGAAGGCAAATCCCGTGTCACAAACTTACTGGAGTTTTATGACATGGTAACAAAAGTAAGACACGAGAGAGAGGGGTGGGTTCATTGCATTTTCTTGGACTGCAAGAAGGCCTTCGACACAGTTCCTCACAAGAGATTAGTGCAAAAGCTAGAGGATCAGGCACGTAAAACAGGAAGGGCACTGCAATGGATCAGAGAATACCTGACAGGGAGGCAACAACGAGTCATGGTATGTGATGAGGTATCACAGTGGGCGCCAGTGACGAGCGGGGTCCCACAGGGGTCAGCCCTAGGACCAGTGCTATTTTTGGAGTATGTCAATAACATGATGGAAGGAATAGGTTCACAGACGATGTGAAGATAATGAGGTGAATTGAATCAGATGAGGATCAGGCAAGACTACATTTAGACTAGGACAGGCTGGCCGTGTGGTCCAGCAACTGGCTCCTTGAATTTAACCCCGTCAAATGCAAAGTCATGAAGATCGGGGAAGGGCAAAGAAGACAGCAGACAGAGTATAGGCTAGTTGGCCAAAAAATGCAAACCTCACTCAGGGAGTAAGATCTTGGGGTGAGTATAATACCGAGAACGTCTCCGGAAGCACACATCAACCAAATAACTGCTGCAGCATATGGGCGCCTGGCAAACCTGAGAATAGCGTTCCAATATCTCAGTAAGGAATAGTTCAAGACTCTGTACATCGTGTACGTAAGGCCCATACTGGAGTATGCAGCACTAGTTTGGAACCCACACCTGGTCAAGCACGTCAAGAAATTAGAGAAAATGCAAAAATTTGCAACAACCCTACTTCCAGAGCTAAAGGGAATGTCCTACTAAGAAAGATTAAGGGAAATCGGCCTGACGACATTGGAGGACAGGAGGGTTAGGGGAAACATGATAACGACATACAAAATACTACGAGGAATATATAAGGTGGACAGAGACAAGATGTTCCAGAGAAGGGACAAAGACGCAAGGGGTCACAATTGGAAACTGAAGACTCAGATGAGTCAAAGAGATGTTAGGAAGTATTTCTTCAGTCATAGAGTTGTCAAGAAGTGGAATAGTCTGGCAAGTGATGTAGTGGAGGCAGGAAGCATACATAATTTTAAGACGAGGTATGATAAAGCTCAGGGAGCAGGGAGAGAGAGAGAGGACCTAGTAGCGACCAATGAAGTGGCGGGGCCAGGAGCTGAGTCTCGACCCCTGCAACCACAATCAGGTGAGTACACACACACACACACACACACACACACACACACACACACACACACACACACACACACACACACACACACACACACACACACACACACACACACACACACAAACACACACACACACACAGGCAGGCAGAACTACAAAGGGATCTGGACAAGCTGCAGACCTGGTCCAGCAATTGGCTCCTGGAGTTCAATCCCACCAAGTGCAAAGTCATGAAGATTGGGGAAGGGCAAAGAAGACCGCAGACGGAGTACAGTCTAGGGGACCATAGACTACAAACCTCACTCAAGAAAAAAGATCTTGGGGTGAGTATAACACTAGGCACATCTCCTGAAGCGCACATCAACCAAATAACGGCTGCAGCATATGGGCGCCTAGCAAACCTCAGAACAGCATTCCGACATCTTTTATTTATTTATTTATTATAAATTTGTGCACACATACAGAGGTACAAAAAAATACAGATAAGAGCAGTATGCCAAAGCCACTTATACTATGCATAGCATTACGGGCTGGCTTAAAATTAACTTAAGATTAACTAAGCAATGATGAAGTCAGTGATAAAACATTAATGTAAACAGATTACTATAAAGCACAAGTGAGTATTACAAAGACAGGTCATATGAAGGATTCTGTTAGGTAGTGTATTTAAAAAATAATAAAGTTAGATTGGGTTTTAGGTTTAACATTTATGTGATATAATTGTGAGAAACATTTAAGATATACAATTTATAAGGTTCAGTTATTCAGTATTTATTTGGTTTTGGGTGAGTAAGTGATCTTTGAGTAGAGACTTGAATTTATAAACAGGTAGTGTTTCTTTTATATTTACAGGTAATGAATTCCAGATTTTAGGGCCTTTTATGTGCATTGAGTTTTTGCATAGTGTGAGATGAACACGAGGAACATCAAAGAGTGATCTGTGCCTTGTGTTATGGTCATGTGTTCTGTTGAGGTTGGCAAGGAGATGTTTGAGGGGAGGGTTAATATCAGAGTTAAGTGTTCTATGTATGTAATAGGTGCAGTAATAAGTATGGATGTTTTGTATGGTGAGTAGGTTTAGTGTATTGAATATTGGTGGAGTGTGCTGCCTGTAGTGAGAATTTGTTATCATTCTAACTGCAGCCTTTTGTTGGGTAATTAGTGGTCTGAGATGGTTAACTGTTGTTGAGCCCCATGCACAAATTCCATAGGTGAGATAGGGGTAAATAAGAGAGTGATATAGGGCCAGGAGGGCTGACTGTGGAACATAGTACCGTATCTTCGATAGTATGCCTACAGTCTTGGAAATTTTCTTAGAAATTTGTTGTATATGTGTATGAAATTTGAGTCTATTATCAAGGTGGATTCCTAAGAATTTTCCCTCTGTTAGCTTTGTGATAGGTGATCCGTTTATCATTATGTTAAGAGGGACATCTGTAGCTCTGTTACCAAACTGAATGAAGTAGGTTTTGTCAATGTTTAGTGTAAGTTTGTTAGTCCTCATCCAGGTAGATATTTTCTGTAATTCGGTATTTACAGTATTGGCTAGTGTGACTGGGCTCGGGTGAGAGAAGACGTATGTAGTGTCATCTGCAAATAGTGTGGGTTTGAGTAATTGCGAAGCATTTGGAAGGTCATTTATGTATAGGAGAAAGAGAAGAGGGCCAAGGACACTTCCCTGTGGGACACCAACTGTAATTGGTTGCGCAGAAGAGTTTGCCCCATTTGCGTACACATATTGGCTTCTGTTGCTGAGGTATGACTTGAGGTAATTGAGGGAGTGCCCTCTTATACCATAGTGTGACAATTTTACGTGGAGCAAGTCATGGTCAACTGTATCAAAAGCTTTACGTAAGTCAATGAAGATCCCCAGTGGGACTTCTTTTTTCTCTATTGCAGTGTATATATGTTCTAGCATGTGTATAATAGCATCATTAGTATTTTTATTAGGCCTGAATCCAAATTGGCAGGGGTTGAGTATGTTTTGGGAGATAAGGTAGGAGTAGATTCGTTTATGAATTAGTTTTTCAAAGATTTTTGAGAGAGGGTGTAAGTTGGATATTGGCCTATAGTTATTCAACTCTGTTTGGTCTCCTCCTTTGTGGATCGGGGTGACCCTTGCTATTTTGAGTACTGTAGGGAAGGTGGAGGATTCAATGGATTTGTTAAAGAGTGTTGCAATGATTGGAGATAGCACTTGTGACACTTTTTTATATATAAAGGGTGGTAAGGTACTTAAATCTCCTGCCTTGTTTTTTAGTGCATTGATAATAAGGGAGACTTCGTATGGGTTAGTCGGAGCTAGGAACAGTGTGTTCGGGTAGTTGCCGGTGAGGTAGTTATTTGGTGGGGTATCTGAGCTTGGGATTTTATGGGCAAGGTTTTGTCCTATAGTGGAGAAGAAATCATTGAGTCTGTTTGCTGTTTCTGTTGGTGGGAGTTGGGGTTCATCTGATTTTGCTAATTTTATTTCTCTATTTCGTGATATCTTTTTTGTTCCCAGAATTTCAGATAGTGTTTTCCAGGTCTTTTTTATATCACCTCGTAAGTTGGATAATCTGTTCTCATAATACAATTTTTTTGCCCTTCTTATCAGGCTGGTTAGGATTGACGAGTAACGTTTTGTTTGGTCTCTGGTTATGTGACCCATTCTGTACTGTTTTTCATATTGGTGTTTTGTATTTATGGATTTGAGAATGCTGGGTGTTAGCCAGGGACTGTTCAGTCTCTTTGCTGTCATCTGTTTAGTTTTTTTAGGGCAGTGCTTGTTATAGAGGTATTGGGTCTTTTTTAGAAAATTATTAATACATTCGTCAATATCTGTATAGATTTCTAGCTCAGTGTGCCAATCAATGTTTGCTAATGCTGTTGCGAAGTTATTAATGGCTGCCTCATTGTGAAGTCTGAAGGTGACTTTAGTAGTGTCTTGGGGTAGTTTACCAAGAGTTGTTATGAGGAAAGTAGGGTAGTGGTCTGTGGTATTATCTGTAATTATGCCTGATTTTAAAGGGGATATGGTGTTGGTCCAGATGTGGTCAAGTAGGGAAACACTAGTCTCTGTAACTCTTGTAGGTTTTGTTACTGTTGGTAGTAACATACAGTTACTCATTGTGTTTGTGAATTCAGTAACGTGTGGGTCCTGGTCTTGCAGGAGATTTATATTGAAGTCACCTGAGAGTAGTAAGTGATCTTTGTTCATGCGTGCATCAGTTATCATACTTCCTAGATTTTGACTAAATTGGCTAATGTTTGACTGTGGAACTCTGTAGATGTTTATCAATGTGAGAGGTTTTTGTAGGTATTTGGATTTGAATTTAGCTATTATATATTCCCCATGTTCATCCCTTGTGCAAGTATTAGTGATACATTCTAGTTGGTCTGAGTAGTATATGGCTGTGCCACCCCCTTGTTGGTCTGGCCTACAGTTGTGTATGGCTGTGTAACCAGGAATGGCATAGACATCTGTACTATCAGGCTTTAGCCAGGTTTCAGTTAGTGTAATGATGGACATATTGGCATGTAAGGAATTTAGTAATGCTATGAGGTCATCGTAATGCTTGCTTAAAGATCTGATATTGTAGTTAAAGATAGTTATGTTGTTGTTGGCACTGAGAAGTGCCTTTGATTGTTCTGCAGTGTAGTAATTACAGTAACTGTTTGATTCATTTAAGTCATTAAATAAGAGGTTGGTATCAGGATCAATGCTTGTAATCATAAGATTTGTAGTGAATCTATAGTTAGAATTAAGTATAAAACAAAGTAAATAGTCTTAAGCTAAAAAATAGCACCTGAATTATTTAACAAATGTAAAATAATGAGCTAAGGGACTAATACAAATAAAGTGATGATCATATAATAGTGCTTGGGAATATGATAGTAGGTAGTACTATAAAGGTAATTTTTTAAAGTTCTTAATAAGGAATCGTTCAGGACCCTGTACTGCGTGTACGTTAGGCCCATATTGGAGTATGCGGCACCAGTTTGGAACCCACACCTAGCCAAGCATGCAAAGAAACTAGAGAAAGTGCAAAGGTTTGCAGCAAGACTAGTCCCAGAGCTAAGAGGTATGTCCTACGAGGAGAGGTTAAGGGAAATCAACCTGACGACACTGGAGGTCAGGAGAGATAGGGGGGGGGGGACATGATAACGACATACAAACTACTGAGAGGAATTGACAAGGTGGACAAAGACAGGATGTTCCAGAGATTGGACACAGTAACAAGGGGACACAGTTGGAAGTTGAAGACACAGATGAATCACAGGGATGTTAGGAAGTATTTCTTCTGCCACAGAGTAGTCAGTAAGTGGAATAGTTTGGGAAGCGATGTAGTGGAGGCAGGATCCATACATAGCTTAAAGCAGAGGTATGATAAAGCTCACGGTTCAGTTAGAGTGACCTAGTAGCGATCAGTGAAGAGGCGGGGCCAGGAGCTCGGACTCGACCCCTGCAACCTCAACTAGGTGACTACACACACACACACACGCACACACGATGGTGTAAGGAGGCAAAAACCAACTGCAATAGAGCATGGAAAAAGTACAGAAGGTGAAGAACACAGGAAAATAAGGAGATTAGTCGAAGAGCCAGGAACGAGTATGCACAGGTAAGGAGGGAGGCCCAGCAACAGTATGAAAATAACATAGCATCGAAAGTCAAGTCAGACCCGAAACTGCTGTACAGCCACATCAGGAGGAAGACAACAGTCACAGACCAGGTGATCAGGCTGAGGAAAGAAGGTTGGGAACTCACAAGTAACGATCACGAGGTATGCGAAAAACTCAACAGGAGATTTAAGGAAGTATTTACAGTAGAGACAGTAATGGTTCCGAGAAGACAGCACAGAGAGGAACACCAACAGGGAACATACCAACAGGTGCTGGATGACATACAAACAACGGAGGAGGTGCAAAAGCTGCTAAGTGACCTCGATACCTCAAAGGCGAGGGGTCCGGACAACATCTCCCCATGGGTCCTTAGAGAAGGAGCAGGGCTGCTGTGCGTGCCACTAACCACAATCTTCAATACATCCCTTGAAACTGGGCAACTACCTGGGGTATGGAAGAAGGCAAATGTAGTCCCCATTTTTAAGAAAGGAGACAGAAATGCAGCACTAAACTACAGACCAGTGTCTCTGACGTGTATAGTATGCAAAGTCATGGAGAAGATTATCAGGCGGAGAGTGGTGGAGCACCTGGAAAGAAACACGATTATTAACAACAACCAGCACGGATTCATGGAAGGCAAAATCCTGTGTCACAAACTTTCTGGAGGTTTATGACAAGGTAACAGAAGTAAGAAACGAGAGAGAGAGGTGGGTTGATTGCATTTTCCTGGACTGCAGGAAGGCCTTTGACACAGTTCCTCACAAGAGATTAGTGCAGAAGCTGGAGGATCAGGCATGTATAACAGGATGGGCACTGCAATGGATCAGAGAATACCTGACAGGGAGGCAACAACGGGTCTTGGTACGTGACGAGGTATCACAGTGGGCTCCTGTGACGAGCGGGGTACCACAGGGGTCAGTCCTAGGACCAGTGCTATTTTTGATATATGTGAATGATATGGTGGAAGGGATAGACTCTGAAGTGCCCCTGTTCCCAGATGATGTGATGCTAATGAGAAGGATTCAGTCGGATGAGGATTAGGCAGGACTACAAAGAGACCTGGATAGGCTGGACACGTGGTCCAGCAACTGGCTTCTCGATTTCAACCCTGCCAAATCCAAAGTCATGAAGATTGGGGAAGGGCAAAGAAGACCGCAGACAGAATATAGGCTAGGTGGACGAAGGCTGCAAACCTCACTCAAAGAGAAACATCTTGGGGTGACCATAACACCGAGCACGTCTCCCGAGGCACACATCAACTAAATAACTGCTGCAACATATGGGCACCTGGTGAACCTGAAAATAGCGTTCATATACCTTAGTAAGGAATCGTTCAAGACACTGTACACTGTGTACGTCAGGCCCATACTGGAGTATGCAGCACCAGTTTGGAACCCACACCTGGTCAAGCACGTCAAGAAATTAGAGAAAGTACAAAGGTTTGCAACAAGGCTAGTTCCGGAGCTCAGGGGAATGTCCTATGAAGAAAGGTTGAGGGAAGTCGGACTGACGACACTGGAGGAAAGGAGGGTCAGGGGAGATATGATAACAACATACAAAATGATGCGTGGAATAGACAAGGTGGACAGAGACAGGATGCTCCAGAGAGGAAAAACAGAAACAAGGGGTCACAGTTGGAAGCTGAAGACTCAGACGAGTCACAGGGATGTTAGGAAGCACTTCTTCAGTCACAGAGTCGTCAGGAAGTGGAATAGCCTAGCAAGTGATGTAGTGGAGGCAGGAACCATACATAGCTTTAAGACGAGGTATGTCGAAGCTCAGGAACCAGAGAGAGAGAGGACCTAGTAGCGATCAGTGAAGAGGCGGGGCCAGGAGCTGAGTCTCGTCCCCTGCAACCACAATTAGGTGGGTACAATTAGGTGAGTACACACACACACACACACACACAAATACACACACACATACACACACACTCACACCCACACAACATACACACACACACACACACACACACACACACACACACAGATGAATCACAGGGATGTTAGGAAATATTTCTTCAGCCACAGAGTAGTCAGTAAGTGGAATAGTTTGGGAAGCGATGTAGTGGAGGCAGGATCCATACATAGCTTTAAGCAGAGGTATGATAAAGCTCACGGCTCAGGGAGAGTGACCTAGTAGCGATCAGTGAAGAGGCGGGGCCAGGAGCTCGGACTCGACCCCCGCAACCTCAACTAGGTGAGTACAACTAGGTGAGTACACACACACACACACACACACACAGGTGAATTAGGTGAGTACACACACACACACACACACACACACACACACACACACACACACACACACACACACACACACACACACACACACACACACACACACACACACACACACACTCACACCCACACAACATACACACACACAGCCATGCCGACAGTCTGGGTGTCAGTAGTTAGCCAGCCTTGGTGGAGGTGAGAGTGTGGTATCTCTCTCGCTCTCTCAGGCTTCCTCACCCTCACACACACACACCCTCACTAGCCACGCCTTTCACACATAAACCCAGACCTTAATAAAGACTTAGTGCAGTAGTGTAAGGCTGGGAGCTTGTGAACACGTTGTTTGAGGTTGCCCAGACATACTCTATGTACTTGCTAGTGTCCCTAGGCCCATCTTGTGGCCTGGCTGCCTTTAGTGTGGCCTTGCTTAGCAGTGATCTAGGTCAAGTGAGCCAGCCTACTGAGCTTATTATTGTACGAGTGTTTTAACTGTCTCATTCACCTGCACCCACTACCAACCAGCCCCTGCCAAGCACAGTAGACCAACGCAGAGATGCATTTGTAGACGTAGTTGTCTGTGGTAGAACATTGCAAAGAGAGAGAGAGAGAGAGAGAGAGAGAGAGAGAAAGAGTAGATTTTTCGAGTTTTAAGTGTGTGTGTGTGTATACTGTGTGACACAGTGTAGTGTTGTATGACACAGTGTAGTGTTGTGTGACACAGTGTAGTGTTGTGTGACACAGTGTAGTGTTGTGTAACACAGTGTAGTGTACAGCCACCTCTAGCTTCCCTCCTCTCACTAGTGGTAGAAGCAACCAGTATCAGCGCCGCATTTCAGGTATGTTATTCCACCCCATTGTCTTCCCATCTCTCTCACTAGCTCTCCTTTAAGCCTATTTTGCGTAGTATTAGAGAAGTAAATCAGCAACC
>NC_091301.1:28426903-28566903 GCF_038502225.1 Cherax quadricarinatus | reverse complement strand
ATGTACCATCACTCCATGGAGTTAATCTACCACCACTGTCACCACTCCATGCAGGTTAATATACCACCACTGTCACCATTCCATGGAGTTAATGTAACACCACTCAATACAGTTACTGTTCTACAACTGTCACCACTCCATGGAGTTAATGTTTCACCAATATCACCACTCCATGGAGTTAATGTCCCATCACTGTAACCACTCCATGGAATTAATGGACCACCTATGTCACCACTCCATGGAGTTAATGATCCATCACTCAACGGAGTTAATGCTCCACAACTATCAAGACTCCATTGAGTTAATGTACCACCATTGTCACCACTCCATGGAGTTAGTGTTCCACCACTGTCACCACTCCATGGAGTTACTGTTCCAGCACTGCCACCACTCCATGGAGTTAATGTACCACCACTGTCACCACTCCATGGAGTTAATGTTGCACCACTGTCACCATTCCATGGAGTTAATGTACCACCACTGTCACCACTCCATGGAGTTAATATACCACCACTATCACCACTCCATGGAGGTAATGTACCACCAATGTCACCACTCCATGGAGTTAATATACCACCACTATCACCACTCCATGGAGGTAATGTACCACCAATGTCACCACTCCATGGAGGTAATGTACCACCAATGTCACCACTCCATGGAGGTAATGTACCACCAATGTCACCACTCCATGGAGTTAATATACCACCACTGTCACCACTCCATGGAGGTAATGTACCACCACTGTCACCACTCCATGGAGTTAATATACCACCACTGTCACCACTCCATGGAGGTAATGTACCACCAATGTCACCACTCCATGGAGTTAATATACCACCATTATCACCACTCCATGGAGATAATGTACCACCACTGTCACCACTCCTTGGAACTAGTGTACCATCACTATCACCACTCTATGGAGTCAATGTACCACCACTGTCACCAGTCCATTGAGTTAATGTACCACCACTATCACCACTCCGCGGAGTAAATGTACCACCACTGTCACCACTTCATGGAGTTAATGTACCACTACTGTCACCACTGTATGGAATTAATGTTCCACCACTGTCACCACTCCATGGAGCGAGTGTTTACCTGGAGAGAGTTCCGGGGGTCAACGCCCCCGCGGCCCGGTCAACACTGTCACCACTCCATGGAGTTAATGTACCACCACTGCCACCACTCCATGGAGTTAAGGTTCCACCACTATCACCACTCCATGGAGTTAGTGTACCACCAATATCACCACTCCATAGAGTTAATGTTCCACCACTATCACCACTCCAGGGAGTTAATGTAACACCCTGTTACCACTCTATGGAGTTAATGTACCACCACTGTCATCACTCCATGGAGTTAATGTTCCACCACTGTCACCACTCCATGGAGTAAATGTACCACCATTGTCACCACTCCATTGAATTAATGTTCTACAACTGTCACCACTCCATAGAGTTAATGTACCACCACTGTCACCACTCCATGGAGGTAATGTACCACCAATGTCACTACTCCATGGAGTTAGTGTACCACCACTGTCACCACTACATGGAGTTAGTGTACCACAACTGTCACCACTCCATGGAGTTAAGGTTCCACCACTATCACCACTCCATAGAGTTAATGTACCACCACTGTCACCACTCCATCTCCAGGTAAACTCCATGGAGTTAATGTTCTACCACTATCACCACTCCATCGAGTTAATGTACCACATTGTTACCACTATATGGAGTTAATGTACCACCACTGTCATCACTCAATGGAGTTAATGTTCCACCACTGTCACCACTCCATGGAGTTAATATACCACCATTGTCACCACACCATGGAGTTAATGTTCCACCACTGTCACCACTCCATGGAGTTAATGTTCCACCACTGTCACAACTCCATGGAGTTAATATTCCACCACTCCATGGAGCTAATGTACCATCACTCCATGGAGTTAATGTACCACCACTGTCACCACTCCATGCAGGTTAATATACCACCACTGTCACCATTCCATGGAGTTAATGTAACACCACTCAATACAGTTACTGTTCTACAACTGTCACCACTCCATGGAGTTAATGTTTCACCAGTATCACCACTCCATGGAGTTAACGTCCCATCACTGTAACCACTCCATGGAATTAATGGACCACCTATGTCACCACTCCATGGAGTTAATGACCCATCACTCAATGGAGTTAATGTTCCACAACTATCACCACTCCATTGAGTTAATGTACCACCATTGTCATCACTCCATGGAGTTAGTGTTCCACCACTGTCACCACTCCATGGAGTTACTGTTCCAGCACTGCCACCACTCCATGGAGTTAATGTACCACCACTGTCACCACTCCATGCAGTTAATGTTGCACCACTCTCACCATTCCATGGAGTTAATGTACCACCACTGTCACCACTCCATGGAGTTAATATACCACCACTATCACCACTCCATGGAGGTAATGTACCACCAATGTCACCACTCCATGGAGTTAATATACCACCACTATCACCACTCCATGGAGGTAATGTACCACCACTGTCACCACTCCATGGAGTTAATATACCACCACTATCACCACTCCATGGAGGTAATATACCACCACTGTCACCACTCCACGGAGTTAATGTACCACTATTGTCACCACTTCATGGAGTTAATGTACCACTACCGTCACCACTGTATGGATTTAATGTACCACCACTGTCACCACTCCATGGGGCTATTGTACCATCAATGTCACCACTCCATGGAGTTAATGTACCACCACTGTCACCACTCCATCATAAGAACATAAGAACATAAGAAAGGAGGAACACTGCAGGAGGCCTGTTGGCCCATACTAGGCAGGTCCTTTACAATTCATCCCACTAACAAAACATTTGCCCAACCCAATTTTCAATGACACCCAAGAAATAAGCTCTGATGTGAAAGTCCCACTCAAATCCAACCCCTCCCACTCATGTAGTTATCCAACCTAAATTTGAAACTACCCAAAGTCCCAGCCTCAATAACCCAACTAGGTAGACTGTTCCACTCATCAACTACCCTATTTCCAAACCAATACTTTCCTATGTCCTTTCTAAATCTAAACTTATCTAATTTAAATCCATTAATGCGGGTTCTCTCTTGGAGAGACATCCTCAAGACCTTATTAATATCCCCTTTATTAATACCTATTTTCCACTTATACACTTCGATCAGGTCTCCCCTCATTCTTCGTCTAACAAGTGAATGTAACTTAAGAGTCTTCAATCTTTCTTCATAAGGAAGATTTCTAATGCTATGTATTAATTTAGTCATCCTACGCTGAATGTTTTCTAACGAATTTATGTCCGTTCTGTAATATGGAGACCAGAACTGAGCTGCATAATCTAGGTGAGGCCTTACTAATGATGTATAAAGCTGCAGTATGACCTCTGGACTTCTATTGCTTACACTTCTTGATATAAATCCCAGTAATCTATTTGCCTTATTACGTACGCTTAGGCATTGATGTCTTGGTTTAAGGTTGCTGCTCACCATAACCCCCAAGTCCTTTTCGCAATCTGTATGGCTAAGTTCTACATCATTTAACTTATAAGTACTAGGGTTATGGGCACTCCCAAGCTTCAGAACCTTGCATTTATCTACATTGAACTGCATCTGCCACTTTTCTGACCAAGAATAGAGTTTGTTTAAATCCTCCTGAAGTTCCATAACATCTACGTTTGAATCAATTATCCTACCTATCTTTGTGTCATCGGCGAATTTGCTCATATCACTAGTAATTCCTTCATCAAGATCATTAATATATATTATAAACAACAACGGGCTCAAGACTGATCCCTGTGGAACGCCACTTGTTACAGATCCCCACTCGGATTTAACCCCATTTATGGACACTCTCTGCTTCCTGTCAGTGAGCCATGACTCGATCCACGAGAGCACTTTTCCCCCAATGCCATGAGCTGCCACTTTCTTTAACAGTCTATGGTGCGGAACTCTATCAAAAGCCTTACTAAAATCTAAGTAAATAATATCAAATTCTTTATCGTGGTCAACAGCCTCAAAAGCTTTACTGAAGAAAGTTAATAAATTAGTTAGACAAGACCGGCCTCTTGTGAATCCATGCTGAGTATCATTAATCAAGCTATGCTTATCGAGATGGCTTCTTATAATCTCAGCTATAATTGACTCTAGTAATTTGCCTACAATTGAGGTCAGGCTTATTGGGCGGTAATTTGACGGTAACGACTTGTCCCCTGTTTTAAAAATAGGAATTACATTAACCATCTTCCACATATCAGACACTACACCTGTTTGAAGAGATAAATTAAAAATATTAGTTAATAGTTCACAGAGTTCCATTTTGCATTCCATAAGAACCCTTGAAAAAACCTCATCAGGACCAGGCGACTTATTTTGCTTCAGTCTGTCTATCTGCTTCCCAACCATTTCACTAGTGACTGTTATGTTCCATAATTTATCTTCTTCTAGCCCACTATAAAAATTAATTACTGGAACATTGTCAGTGTCTTCCTGTGTAAAAACTGAGAGAAAATAATTATTAAAAATCGAGCACATTTCATTCTCTTTGTCAGTAAGGTGCCCATAGTTATTTTTAAGGGGACCTATCGAGCTAAGATACCACCATTGTCAACACTCCATGGAGTTAATGTTCCACCACTGTCACCACTCCATGGAGTTAATGTTCCAGCACTGCCACCACTCCATGGAGTTAATGTACCACCACTGTCATCACTCCATGGAGTTAATGTACCAACACTGTCATCACTCCATGGAGGTAATGTACCACCAGTGTCACCACTCCATGGAGTTAATGTACCAGCACTGTCACCACTACATGGAGTTAGTGTACCACCACTGTCACCACTCAATGGAGTTAAGGTTCCACCACTCCATGGAGGTAATGTAACACCCTGTTACCACTCTATGGAGTTAATGTACCACCTCTGTCATCACTCCATGGAGTTAATGTTCCACCACTGTCACCACTCCATGGAGTAAATGTACCACCATTGTCACCACTCCATTGAATTAATGTTCTACAACTGTCACCACTCCATAGAGTTAATGTACCACCACTGTCACCACTCCATGGAGATAATGTACCACCAATGTCACTACTCCATGGAGTTAGTGTACCACCACTGTCACCACTACATGGAGTTAGTGTACCACAACTGTCACCACAAAATGGAGTTAGTGTACCACAACTGTCACCACAACATGGAGTTAGTGTACCACAACTGTCACCACTCCATGGAGTTAATGTAACTCCACTATCACCACTCCATAGAGTTAATGTACCACCACTGTCACCACTCCATGGAGCGAGTGTTTACCTGGAGAGAGTTTCGGGGGTCAACGCCCCCGCGGACCGGTCACCACTGTCACCACTCCATGGAGTTAATGTTCCACAACTGTCACCACTCCATAGAGTTAATGTTCCATCACTATCACCACTCCATCGAGTTAATGTACCACATTGTTACCACTCCATGGAGTTAATGTACCACCAGTGTCACCACTCCATGGAGTTAAGGTTACATCACTCCATGGAGTTAATGTACCACCACTGTCACCACTCCATGCAGGTTAATATACCACCACTGTCACCATTCCATGGAGTTAATGTAACACCACTCAATGCACTTACTGTTCCACAACTGTCTCCACTCCATGGAGTTAATGTTTCACCAGGATCACCACTCCATGGAGTTAATGTCCCATCACTGTAACCACTCCATGGAATTAATGGACCACCTATGTCACCACTCCATGGAGTTAATGATCCATCACTCAATGGAGTTAATGTTCCACAACTATCACCACTCCATTGAGTTAATGTACCACCATTGTCACCACTCCATGGAGTTAATGTTCCACAACTGTCACCACTCCATGGAGTTAATTTTTCACCAATATCACCACTGCATGGAGTTAATGTCCCATCACTGTAACCACTCCATGGAATTAATGGACCACCTATGTCACCACTCCATGGAGTTAATGATCCATCACTCAATGGAGTTAATGTTCCACAACTATCACCACTCCATTGAGTTAATGTACCACCATTGTCATCACTCCATGGAGTTAATGTTCCACCACTGTCACCACTCCATGGAGTTACTGTTCCAGCACTGCCACCACTCCATGGAGTTAATGTACCACCACTGTCACCACTCCATGGAGTTAATGTTGCACCACTGTCACCATTCCATGGAGTTAATGTAAAACCACTGTCACCACTCCATGGAGTTAATATACCACCACTGTCACCACTCCATGGAGTTAATATACCACCACTGTCACCACTCCTTGGATCTAGTGTACCATCACTGTCACCACTCTATGGAGTCAATGTACCACCACTGTCACCAGTCCATTGAGTTAATGTACCACCACTATCACCACTCCGCGGAGTAAATGTACCACCACTGTTACCACTCCAGGGAGTTAATGTACCACCACTCTCACCACTTCATGGAGTTAATGTACCACTACTGTCACCACTGTATGGAATTAATGTACCACCACTGTCACCACTCCATGGGGCTATTGTACCACCACTGTCACCACTTCATGGAGTTAATGTACCACTACTGTCACCACTCCATGGAATTAATGTTCCACCACTGTCACCACTCCATGGAGTTAATGTTCCAGCACTGCCACCACTCCATGGAGTTAATTTACCACCACTGTCACCACTCCATGGAGTTAATGTACCACCACTGTCACCACTCCATGGAGTTAATGTACCAGCACTGCCACCACTCCATGGAGTTAATGCCACCACTATTACCATTCTATGTAATGTTCTACCATGGCACCACTTGGATAAGTCGCAGTTTTATTATTGTTCTGTAGACACGTCTCTTACAAGACAGTGCTTGAGTGAATGATGATGAAAGTGTTTCTTTATATATGTATATATATATATATATATATATATATATATATATATATATATATATATATATATATATATATATATATATATTATATATATATATATATATATATATATATATATATATATATATATATATATATATATATATATATATATATATATATATATATATATATATATATACACATGCAAAACAACCACTGTGAAAGAGTAGTGTAATTCCAAGCGCTTTCGTGACTACTCACATTGTCAAGGAACTATGAAAGTAATACATCATAGGAATGCAATTAAAGAGCTTAGACTACACCTCACAGTCAACTCCCACAACAAAGAAACACCTGACGCGCGACAATACCGGACTCATAAGAACAGAAGAACACTTCAGTAGGTCCGCTGGTCCAACTAGACAGGTCCTCACCACAACCCACCAACAAATCATTCTACAAAAGAACTAAGGTTTATTATTTGTCCAATGTATTATTAAACTCTAACCAAATTTTATTAATTATACAACCCCAAGGAAATATTCATATTATTTTCAAAACTGCTTTTCATGAAACAAGATTCAATTATATTCCTGTCGACCATGGACTTGCTTGATACAGCTTTCTCAACTTTTTGAAAATCAATTGGATGGTTAAAATCTCTCACATGAATAAATAGAGCATTGGAAATTGTCCAGTTCTATTACTATATTTATGTTGTTTTAATCTAAGTTCGAGACTTTTACCAGTTTGACCGTAATAAACTTTATTTGATTGACATATAATATTTTTCATGAAGTCATTACTGATAAGCAATTTCAAGGAATCACAGTCATCAGTTACAGTTAACACCCTGACACCAATTACTGTTATATTTGGCTGAACAGCTGACATCAACAGTGAGGCTGTGTTGTACATCACTTTTCTCTGGATATGTTATGTTTCACGGGGCAGTGTCTCACATACTGGACAGTGTCTCACATACTGGACAGTGTCTCACATACTGGACAGTGTCTCACATACTGGACAGTGTCTCCCATACTGAACAGTGTCTTAAATACTGGACAATGTCTCACATACTGGACAGTGTCTCACATACTGGACAGTGTCTCACATACTGAACAGTGTCTTAAATACTGGACAATGTCTCACATACTGGACAGTGTCTCACAAACTGGACAGTGTCTCACATACTGGACAGTGTCTCAGATACTGGACAGTGTCTCACATACTGGACAGTGTCTCACATACTGGACAGTGTCTCACATACTGGACAGTGTCTTAAATACTGGACAATGTCTCACATACTGAACAGTGTCTTAAATACTGGACAATGTCTCACATACTGGACAGTGTCTCACATACTGGACAGTGTCTCACATACTGGACAGTATCTCACATACTGGACAGTGTCTCACAAACTGGACAGTGTCTCACATACTGGACAATGTCTCACATACTGGACAGTGTCTCACATACTGGACAGTGTCTCACATACTGGACAGTGTCTCACATACTGGACAGTGTCTCACATACTGGACAGTGTCTCACATACTGGACAGTGTCTCACATAATGGACAGTGTCTCACATACTGAACAATGTGCCACATACTGGACAATGTCTCACATACTGGACAATGTCTCACATTCTGGACAATATCTTACATTTGGGACAATGTCTCACATACTGGACATTGTCTCACATACTGGACAGTGTCTCACATACTGGACAGTGTCTCACATACTGGACAGTGTCTCACATACTGGACAGTGTCTCACATACTGGACAGTGTCTCACATACTGGACATTGTCTCACATACTGGACAGTGTCTCACATACTGGACAGTGTCTCACATACTGGACAGTGTCTCACATACTGGACAGTGTCTCACATACTGAACAATGTGCCACATACTGGACAATGTCTAACATACTGGACAATGTCTCACATTCTGGACAGTGTCTCACATTCTGAACATTGTCTCACATTCAGGACAGTGTCTCACATACTGGACAGTGTCTCACATACTGGACAGTGTCTCACATACAGGACAGTGTCTCACATACTGGACAGTGTCTCACATACTGGACAGTGTCTCACATACTGGACAGTGTCTCACATACTGGACAATGTCTCACATTCTGGACAGTGTCTCACATTCTTGGCAATGTCTCACATTCTGGAAAATGTCTCACATACTGGACAATGTCTCACATTCTTGGCAATGTCTCACATTCTAGACAATGTCTCACATTCTGGACAGCGTCTCACATTCTGGACAGTGTCTCACATACTGGACAATGTCTCACATACTGGACAATGTCTCACATACTGGACAATGTCTCACATTCTGGACAATGTCTCACATTCTGGACAATGTCTCACATTCTGGACAATGTCCCACAGACTGGACAATGTCTCACATTCTGGACAGCGTCTCACATTCTGGACAGTGTCTCACATACTGGACAATGTCTCACATACTGGACAATGTCTCACATTCTGGACAATGTCTCACATACTGGACAATGTCTCACATTCTGGACAATGTCTCACATTCTGGACAGTGTCTCACATACTGGACAATGTCTCACATACTGGACAATGTCTTACATACTGGACAATGTCTCACATACTGGACAGTGTCTCACATACTGGACAGTGTCTCTCATACTGGACAATGTCTCACATACTGGACAATGTCTCACATACTGGACAATGTCTCTCATACTGGACAATGTCTCACATTCTGGACAATGTCTAACATACTGGACAATGTCTCACATTCTGGACAATGTCTCACATACTGGACAATGTCTCACATACTGGACAATGTCTCTCATACTGGACAATGTCTCACATTCTGGACAATGTCTAACATACTGGACAATGTCTCTCATTCTGGACAATGTCTCACATTCTCTACAGTGTCTCTCATTCTGGACAATGTCTCACATTCTCTACAGTGTCTCACATACTGGACAATGTCTCACATTCTGGACAATGTCTCACATACTGGACAATGTCTCACATTCTCTACAGTGTCTCACATACTGGACAATGTCTCACATTCTCTACAGTGTCTCACATACTGGACAATGTCTCTCATTCTGGACAATGTCTCACATACTGGACAATGTCTCACATTCTCTACAGTGTCTCACATACTGGACAATGTCTCACATTCTGGACAATGTCTCACATACTGGACAATGTCTCACATTCTGGACAATGTCTCACATTCTCTACAGTGTCTCACATACTGGACAATGTCTCACATTCTGGACAATGTCTCACATACTGGACAATGTCTCACATTCTCTACAGTGTCTCACATACTGGACAATGTCTCACATTCTGGACAATGTCTCACATTCTCTACTGTGTCTCACATACTGGACAATGTCTCACATTCTGGACAATGTCTCACATACTGGACAATGTCTCACATTCTGGACAATGTCTCACATTCTGGACAATGTCTCACATACTGGACAATGTCTCACATTCTTGACAATGTCTCACATTCTGGACAATGTCTCACATTCTCTACAGTGTCTCACATTCTGGACAATGTCTCACATTCTCTACAGCGCCTCACATACTGGACAATGTCTCACATTCTGGACAATGTCTCACATACTGGACAATGTCTCACATTCTCTACAGTGTCTCTCATTCTGGACAATGTCTCACATACTGGACAATGTCTCACATTCTGGACAATGTCTCACATACTGGACAATGTCTCACATACTGGACAATGTCTCACACTCTGGACAATGTCTCACATTCTGGACAATGTCTCACATTCTGGACAATGTCTCACATTCTGGACAATGTCTCACATTCTCTACAGTGTCTCACATTCTGGACAATGTCTCACATACTGGACAATGTCTCACATTCTGGACAATATCTCACATTCTGGACAATGTCTCACATTCTCTACAGTGTCTCACATACTGGACAATGTCTCACATACTGGACAATGTCTCACATTCTGGACAATGTCTCACATACTGGACAATGTCTCACTTACTGGACAATGTCTCACATTCTGGACAATGTCTCACATTCTGGACAATGTCTCACATTCTGGACAATGTCTCACATTCTCTCCAGTGTCTCACATACTGGGCAATGTCTCACATTCTGGACAATGTCTCACATTCTGGACAATGTCTCACATTCTGGACAATGTCTCACATTCTCTACAGCGTCTCACATTCTGGACAATGTCTCACATTCTGGACAGTGTCTCACATTCTGGACAATGTCTCACTTTCTGGACAATGTCTCACATTCTGGACAATGTCTCACATTCTCGACAATGTCTCACATTATTGACAATGTCTCACATTCTGGACAATGTCTCACATACTGGACAATGTCTCACATTCTGGACAATGTCTCACATTCTCTACAGTGTCTCACATTCTGGACAATGTCTCACATTCTCTACAGTGTCTCACATTCTGGACAATGTCTCACATTCTCTACAGTGTCTCACATTCTGGACAATGTCTCACATACTGGACAATGTCTCACATTCTGGACAGTGTCTCACATTCTCTACAGTGTCTCACATTCTGGACAATGTCTCACATTCTCTACAGTGTCTCACATTCTGGACAATGTCTCACATTCTGGACAATGTCTCACATTCTCTAGAGTGTCTCACATTCTGGGCAATGTCTCACATACTGGACAATGTCTCACATTCTGGACAATGTCTCACATTCTCTACAGTGTCTCACATTCTGGACAATGTCTCACATACTGGACAATATCTCACATTCTGGACAATGTCTCACATTCTGGACAATGTCTCTCATTCTGGACAATGTCTCACATTCTGGACAATGTCTCTCATTCTGGACAATGTCTCACATTCTGGACAATGTCTCACATTCTAGACAATGTCTCACATTCTGGACAATGTCTCACATTCTGGACAATGTCTCACATTCTGGACAGTGTCTCACATTCTGGACAATGTCTCACATTCTGGACAATGTCTCACATTCTAGACAATGTCTCACATTCTGGACAATGTCTCACATTCTGGACAATGTCTCACATTCTGGACAATGTCTCAGATTCTGGACAATGTCTCTCATTCTGGACAATGTCTCACATTCTGGACAATGTCTCACATTCTGGATAATGTCTCTCATTCTGGACAATGTCTCACATTCTGGACAATGTCTCTCATTCTGGACAATGTCTCACATTCTGGACAATGTCTCACATTCTAGACAATGTCTCACATTCTGGACAATGTCTCACATTCTGGACAATGTCTCTCATTCTGGACAATGTCTCTCATTCTGGACAATGTCTCACATACTGGACAATGTCTCTCATACTGGACAGTGTCTTAAATACTGCACAATGTCTCACATTCTGGACAATGTCTCACATTCTGGACAATGTCTAACATACTGGACAATGTCTCTCATTCTGGACAATGTCTCACATACTGGACAATGTCTCACATTCTGGACAATGTCTCACATACTGGACAGTGTCTCACATTCTGGACAATGTCTCACATTCTGGACAATGTCTCACATTCTCTACAGTGTCTCACATTCTGGACAATGTCTCACATACTGGACAATGTCTCTCATTCTGGACAATGTCTCACATTCTGGACAATGTCTCACATTCTCTACAGTGTCTCACATTCTGGACAATGTCTCACATACTGGACAATGTCTCACATTCTGGACAATGTCTCACATTCTAGACAATGTCTCACATTCTGGACAATGTCTCACATTCTGGACAATGTCTCACATTCTGGACAGTGTCTCACATTCTGGACAATGTCTCACATTCTTGACAATGTCTCACATTCTGGACTATGTCTCACATTCTGGACAATGTCTCACATTCTGGACAATGTCTCTCATTCTGGACAATGTCTCTCATTCTGGACAATGTCTCACATACTGGACAATGTCTCTCATACTGGACAGTGTCTTAAATACTGGACAATGTCTCACATACTGGACAGTGTCTCACATTCTGGACAATGTCTCACATTCTGGACAATGTCTCACATTCTGGACAATGTCTAACATACTGGACAATGTCTCTCATTCTGGACAATGTCTCACATACTGGACAATGTCTCACATTCTGGACAATGTCTCACATACTGGACAGTGTCTCACATTCTGGACAATGTCTCACATTCTGGACAATGTCTCACATTCTCTACAGTGTCTCACATTCTGGACAATGTCTCACATTCTGGACAATGTCTCTCATTCTGGACAATGTCTCACATTCTGGACAATGTCTCACATTCTCTACAGTGTCTCACATTCTGGACAATGTCTCACATACTGGACAATGTCTCACATTCTGGACAATGTCTCACATTCTGGACAATGTCTCACATTCTGTACAGTGTCTCACATTCTGGACAATGTCTGACATACTGGACAATGTCTCACATTCTGGACAATGTCTCACATTCTGGACAATGTCTCACATTCTGGACAATGTCTCACATTCTGGACAATGTCTCACATTCTGTACAGTGTCTCACATTCTGGACAATGTCTCACATACTGGGCAATGTCTCACATTCTGGACAATGTCTCACATTCTGGACAATGTCTCACATTCTGGACAATGTCTCACATTCTGGACAGTGTCTCACATTCTCTACAGTGTCTCACATTCTGGACAATGTCTCACATTCTCTACAGTGTCTCACATTCTGGACAATGTCTCACATTCTGGACAATGTCTCACATTCTGGACAATATCTCACATTCTGGACAATGTCTCACATTCTGGACAATGTCTCACATCCTCTACAATGTCTCACATACTGCACAATGTCTCACATTCTGGACAATGTCTCACTTTCTGGACAATGTCTCACATTCTGGACAATGTCTCACATTCTGGACAATGTCTCACATTCTGGACAATGTCTCACATTCTGGACAATGTCTCACATTCTTGACAATGTCTCATATTCTGGACAATGTCTAACATTCTGGACAATGTCTCACTTTCTGGACAATGTCTCACATTCTGGACAATGTCTCACATTCTGGACAATGTCTCACTTTCTGGACAATGTCTCACATTCTGGACAATGTCTCACATTCTTGACAATGTCTCACATTCTGGACAATGTCTCACTTTCTGGACAATGTCTCACATTCTGGACAATGTCTCACATTCTGGACAATGTCTCACTTTCTGGACAATGTCTCACATTCTGGACAATGTCTCACATTCTTGACAATGTCTCACATTCTGGACAATGTCTCACATTCTTGACAATGTCTCACATTCTGGACAATGTCTCACATTCTGGACAATGTCTCACTTTCTGGACAATGTCTCACATTCTGGACAATGTCTCACATTCTGGACAATGTCTCACATTCTGGACAATGTCTCACATTCTGGACAATGTCTCACATTCTTGACAATGTCTCACATTCTGGACAATGTCTCACATTCTTGACAATGTCTCACATTCTGGACAATGTCTCACATTCTGGACAGTGTCTCACATTCTCTACAGTGTCTCACATTCTGGACAATGTCTCACATTCTCTACAGTGTCTCACATTCTGGACAATGTCTGACATACTGGACAATATCTCACATTCTGGACAATGTCTCACATTCTGGACAATGTCTCTCATTCTGGACAATGTCTCACATTCTGGACAATGTCTCACATTCTGGACAATGTCTCACATTCTGGACAATGTCTCACATTCTGGACAATGTCTCACATTCTGGACAGTGTCTCACATCCTCTACAGTGTCTCACAGTCTGGCAATGTCTCACATACTGCACAATTTTTCACATTCTGGACAATGTCTCACTTTCTGGACAATGTCTCACATTCTGGACATTGTCTCATATTCTGGACAATGTCTCACATTCTGGACAATGTCTCACATTCTGGACAATGTCTCACATTCTGGACAATGTCTCTCATTCTGGACAATGTCTCTCATTCTGGACAATGTCTCACATACTGGACAATGTCTCACATTCTGGACAATGTCTCTCATTCAGGACAATGTCTCCCATTCTGGACAATGTCTCACATTCTGGACAATGTCTCACATTCTGGACAATGTCTCATATTCTGGACAATGTCTCACATTCTGGACAATGTCTCACATTCTGGACAATGTCTCACATTCTGGACAATGTCTCACATTCTGGACAATGTCTCACATTCTGGACAATGTCTCACATTCTGGACAATGTCTCACATTCTGGACAATGTCTCACATTCTTGACAATATCTCTCATTCTGGACAATGTCTCTCATTCTGGACAATGTCTCACATACTGGACAATGTCTCACATTCTGGACAATGTCTCACATTCTGGACAATGTCTCACATTCTGGACAATGTCTCACATTCTGGACAATGTCTCACATTCTGGACAATGTCTCACATTCTGGACAATGTCTCACATTCTGGACAATGTCTCACATACTGGACAATGTCTCACATTCTGGACAATGTCTCACATGCTGGACAATGTCTCACATTCTGGACAATGTCTCACATACTGGACAATGTCTCACATTCTGGACAACGTCTCACATTCTGGACAACGTCTCACATTCTGGACAATGTCTCACATACTGGACAACGTCTCACATTCTGGACAATGTCTCACATTCAGGACAATGTCTCACATTCTGGACAATGTCTCACATACTGGACAATGTCTCACATACTGGACAATGTCTCACATACTGGACAATATCTCACATACTGGACAATGTCTCACATTCTTGACAATGTCTCACATTCTGGACAATGTCTCACATTCTGGACAATGTCTCTCATTCTGGACAATGTCTCACATACTGGACAATATCTCACATACTGGACAATGTCTCACATTCTTGACAATGTCTCACATTCTGGACAATGTCTCACATTCTGGACAATGTCTCTCATTCTTGACAATGTCTCACATTCTGGACACTCATACAGAATGTCACGTAGACAGTATACGCTGCTCGGGTCTCTGGCTAAATTCAAAGCAAACTGCCCACTTTTACACATTCACATTTTTATTGCTATTACTTCTACTACTACTACTACTAACTATTACTACTGTTACTACTAGCTACTACTAGCTAGTACTACTACTAGTACTGCTACTTCTACTACTACTGCTATTATTAATATTACTTTTAATACTAGTACTACAACTTTTACTGCTACTAACAATACTACTACTACTACTACAAACTACTACATACTACCACTATTTCTACTACTAACTACTACTACTATTGCTTATAATACTATTACTACAACTTCTACTACTCATAATACTACTACTAACTACTACTACTACTACTACTAACTACAACTATTATTAATTCTAATACTACTACAACTTCTACTAGTGGTAAACATTGCTTGTAGCAGCAGCTGGGGAGGACTGAGTCCGGATGTCGGCTCTATTATTTAACTTTATCTGGGACCGTAATAAAAGTTTTATCCGCAGTGATATAATGTTGTACACTTTTTGGGTGAAAATATTAAAAGTTCCGACTGAACAATTCGCAGCAAAACAGTTAATTCCAGTTTAATAAAAATAATGTTTAATCTTTCCTTATAAAGTGAGATTTCTCAGTAGAATTGTTTCAGCAGTTTTGTGAAAATTTTATTTGAGTCAAGGTTCATGAGAAAATATTTCTGTACTGTCATCAGAATGAAAGAAGTCAAGTTTATATGGGTTATGGTTAGTCACTTTTTCATGTACATTAATGTAGATCAACTTTCACAAACGACTTATTGTGATGGACAGTGTCAGTAAGTTCTTTTGTACCAGAACAATATTATGATAAACATCAGTCAATAATTGTAACGACGTAGCAACAACTAACGTAGTTCTTACATGCTCAGTAACGACGTAGAATGAGGTAGCAACAACTAACGTAGTTCTTACATGCTTAGTAACGACGTAGAATGAGGTAGCAACAACTAACGTAGTTCTTACATGCTCAGTAACGACGTAGAATGAGGTAGCAACAACTAACGTAGTTCTTACATGCTCAGTAACGACGTAGAATGAGGTAGCAACAACTAACTTAGACTACTTCTACTGTGATTACTACTATTAGTACTACTATGACTACTACTATGACCACTACCACTATTACTACTACTATTACTACTACTATTACTACTACTATTACTGCTACTATGACTACTGCTACTACTATAACTACTACTATTACTAATATTACCACTGTTACCAGTACTATTATTACTGCTACTACTACTACTACTACTATAACTACTACTATTACTACCACTATTACTTCTATTACTACTACTATTACTACTACTATTACTACTACTACTACTACTACTACTATTACTACTACTACTACTACTATTACTGGAACTTGAGGTTCATGCTCCAGTGCTGGAACCTGAGGTTCATGTTCCAGTATTGGAACTTGAGGTTCATGTTCCAGTACTGGAACTTGAGGTTCATGTTCCAGTACTGGAACTTGAGGTTCATGTTCCAGTACTGGAACCTGAGGTTCATGTTCCAGTACTGGAACTTGAGGTTCATGTTCCAGTACTGGAAGTTGAGGTTCATGTTCCAGTACTGGAAGTTGAGGTTCATGTTCCAATACTGGAAGTTGAGGTTCATGTTCCAGTACTGGAACTTGAGGTTCATGTTCCAGTACTGGAACTTGAGGTTCATGTTCCTGTACTGGAACTTGAAGTTCATGCTCCTGTACTGGAACTTGAGGTTCATGTTCCGGCACTGGAACTTGAGGTTCATGTTCCAGTACTGGAACTTGAGGTTCATGTTACAGTACTGGATATTGAGGTTCATGTTCCAGTACTGGAAGTTGAGGTTCATGTTCCAGTACTGGAAGTTGAGGTTTATGTTCCAGTACTGGAAGTTGAGGTTAATGTTCCAGTACTGGAAGTTGAGGTTTATGTTCCAGTACTGGAACTTGAGGTTCATGTTCCAGTACTGGAAGTTGAGGTTTATGTTCCAGTACTGGAAGTTGAGGTTTATGTTCCAGTACTGGAAGTTGAGGTTCATGTTCCAGTACTGGAAGTTGAGGTTTATGTTCCAGTACTGGAAGTTGAGGTTCATGTTCCAGTACTGGAAGTTGAGGTTTATGTTCCAGTACTGGAACCTGAGGTTCATGTTCCAGTACTGGAACTTGAGGTTCATGTTCCAGTACTGGAACTTGAGGTTCATGTTCCAGTACTGGAAGTTGAGGTTCATGTTCCAATACTGGAACTTGAGGTTCATGTTCCAGTACTGGAACTTGAGGTTCATGTTCCAGTACTGGAACTTGAGGTTCATGTTCCTGTACTGGAACTTGAGGTTCATGTTCTCCTACTGGAACTTGAAGTTCATGTTCCTGTACTGGAACTTGAGGTTCATGTTCCAGTACTAGAACTTGAGGTTCATGTTCCTGTACTGGAACTTGAGTTTCATGTTCCAGTACTGGAACTTGAAGTTCATGTTCCAGTACTGGAACTTGAGGTTCATGTTCCTGTACTGGAACGTGAGGTTCATGTTCCTGTACTGGAACTTGAAGTTCATGTTCCTGTACTGGAACTTGAGGTTCATGTTCCTGTACTGGAACTTGAGGTTCATGTTCCTGTACTGGAACTTGAGGTTCATGTTCCTGTACTGGAACTTGAAGTTCATGTTCCTGTACTGAAACTTGAAGTTCATGTTCCTGTACTGGAACTTGAGGTTCATGTTCCTGTACTGAAACTTGAAGTTCATGTTCCTGTACTGGAACTTGAGGTTCATGTTCCTGTACTGGAACTTGAGGTTCATGTTCCTGTACTGGAACTTGAGGTTCATGTTCCTGTACTGGAACTTGAGGTTCATGTTCCTGTACTGGAACTTGAGGTTCATGTTCCTGTACTGGAACTTGAGGTTCATGTTCCTGTACTGGAACTTGAGGTTCATGTTCCTGTACTGGAACTTGAGGTTCATGGTTTACAATATCTTAAAACTTTTTAAAGTTGAGACAAGTGAACTCAGTGTAGAGTTTATATGTCTGACTTGACATCAATGAATCATTTTCTTGATGACTCTGATGATAACTTTGTGAGTTTTAGTCTTGTTTAATGTTATGACTCTAATGATAACTTTATCTTACACTTGACATGACTTCAGTGATAACTTTATCTTACACTTGACATGACTTCAGTGATAACTTTATCTTGCACTTGACATGACTTCAGTGATAACTTTATCTTACACTTGACATGACTTCAGTGATAACTTTATCTTACGCTTGACATGACTTCAGTGATAACTTTATCTTGCACTTGACATGACTTCAGTGATAACTTTATCTTACACTTGACATGACTTCAGTGATAACTTTATCTTACGCTTGACATGACTTCAGTGATAACTTTATCTTGCACTTGACATGACTTCAGTGATAACTTTATCTTGCACTTGACATGACTTCAGTGATAACTTTATCTTGCACTTGACATGACTTCAGTGATAACTTTATCTTACACTTGACATGACTTCAGTGATAACTTTATCTTACACTTGACATGACTTCAGTGATAACTTTATCTTACACTTGACATGACTTCAGTGATAACTTTATCTTGCACTTGACATGACTTCAGTGATAACTTTATCTTACACTTGACATGACTTCAGTGATAACTTTATCTTACGCTTGACATGACTTCAGTGATAACTTTATCTTACGCTTGACATGACTTCAGTGATAACTTTATCTTACACTTGACATGACTTCAGTGATAACTTTATCTTACACTTGACATGACTTCAGTGATAACTTTATCTTGCACTTGACATGACTTCAGTGATAACTTTATCTTACACTTGACATGACTTCAGTGATAACGTTATCTTACGCTTGACATGACTTCAGTGATAACTTTATCTTACGCTTGACATGACTTCAGTGATAACTTTATCTTACACTTGACATGACTTCAGTGATAACTTTATCTTACACTTGACATGACTTCAGTGATAACTTTATCTTACGCTTGACATGACTTCAGTGATAACTTTATCTTACGCTTGACATGACTTCAGTGATAACTTTATCTTACACTTGACATGACTTCATTGATAACTTTATCTTTCTCTTAACAAGACTTCAGTAACTTTATCATGCGCTTGATTTGACGTCAATGATAACTTTATCTTGCATTTGACATGACTTCGGTGATAACTTTACCTTGCACTTTCTCACCTGACATGACTTTCACTTCGTTCATACTTTCTCCCGTATCTTAACTTTCTCATATACTCCAACCACGAATTTGTCCTCAACATTTTGAATGGAGTTAAAATCTCTTCGCCACTTTTTGAGTTGTTCATGTGTTCTACGTACCACCTTATGAACTTTAATTATATACATGCAACTTTAAAGAATATATACAACTTTAAAGATTTACATGCAACTTTAAAGATATACATATAACTTTAAAGATTTACATGCAACTTTAAAGATATACATACAACTTTAAGGATATACATATAACTTTAAAGATAAACATACAACTTTAAAGATATACATACAACTTTAAAGATATACATACAACTTTAAAGATATACATACAACTTTAAAGATATGTATACAACTTTAAAGATATACATATAACTTTAAAGATATACATACAACTTTAATTATATACATGCAACTTTAAAGATATACATACAACTTTAAAGATATACATATAACTTTAAAGATAAACATACAACTTTAAAGATAAACATACAACTTTAAAGATATACATACAACTTTAAAGATAAACATACAACTTTAAAGATAAACATACAACTTTAAAGATATACATACAACTTTAAAGATAAACATACAACTTTAAAGATAAACATACAACTTTAAAGATAAACATACAACTTTAAAGATAAACATACAACTTTAAAGATAAACATACAACTTTAAAGATATACATATAACTTTAAAGATATACATACAACTTCAAAGTTATAAATACAACTTTAAAGATATACATACAACTTTAAAGATATACATACAACTTTAAAGATAAACATACAACTTTAAAGATATACATACAACTTTAAAGATATACATATAACTTTAAAGATATACATACAACTTTAAAGATATACATACAACTTTAAAGATATACATACAACTTTAAAGATATACATATAACTTTAAAGATATACATACAACTTTAAAGATATACATACAACTTTAAAGATATACATACAACTTTAAAGATATACATACAACTTTAAAGATATACATATAACTTTAAAGATATACATACAACTTTAAAGATATACATACAACTTTAAAGATATACATACAACTTTAAAGATAAACATACAACTTTAAAGATATACATACAACTTCTTTATAGATATATTAACAAATTTGATGTCATCTCAAATAGCCACAAGAAAATTTGTGCTGTTATAATAATTTAATATTTTATCACTTTTTCCTCTATATCAAAGTTCATATTTGAGTGATGTTGATTCATTATCAAAGTGATTATAACATCAATGTAAACTCTGGATTAAAAAAAATACATTTTCTCTTAACTAATGTATAGATAACGACAGTCTGAAGAATGTTTGGCAATTTTCACTGATCACTCTCCTGACTGACATCTTCCCGTATGTCCATACGTTTGTATGAGTCATGACTGACATCTTCCCGTATGTCCATACATTTGTATGAGTCATGACTGACATCTTCCCGTATGTCCATACGTTTGTATTAGTCATGACTGAAATCTTCCCGTATGTCCATACGTTTGTGTTAGTCGTGACTGACATCTTCCCGTATGTCCATACGTTTGTGTTAGTCATGACTGACATCTTCCCGTATGTCCATACGTTTGTGTTAGTCATGACTGACATCTTCCCGTATGTCCATACGTTTGTATGAGTCATGACTGACATCTTCCCGTATGTCCATACGTTTGTATTAGTCATGACTGACATCTTCCCGTATGTCCATACGTTTGTATTAGTATGCCTGACATCTTCCCGTATGTCCATACGTTTGTGTTAGTCGTGACTGACATCTTCCCGTATGTCCATACGTTTGTATTAGTATGTCTGACATATTCCCGTATGTCCATACGTTTGTGTTAGTCGTGACTGACATCTTCCCGTATGTCCATACGTTTGTATTAGTCATGACTGACATCTTCCCGTATGTCCATACGTTTGTATGAGTCATGACTGACATCTTCCAGTATATTCATTCGTTTTTAAGGGTCCCTAATTAATTGTGTAATATCGTTCAATAAGGTGAAGAGGGAAGTAATCGTGATAATGGTGTTCACAATGTCTGACAAAAGTAAATACAGCATGTGTACACAGCAACAAGCATAAATTAGTCCCAGAGACTGTGGACAACCACACAAAGAAACTGTTGTACTGAACTTGCATATATGACGCCCCGTCTGTAGAACTGACAGCTTTGTATTTCTCTTGACCTACATCGGCTTGCAGGATTTGAACAATCTTGAACATTTCGGGTTTAAGGAAGAACGGCGGTTTTGTTGAAGACTGATTAAAAATGGAAGGGAAGTGTGGACTAGGAGAGGGTTTAAAACGTCTGTTTGTCAACGTTTCCACATACAATTGTCTCCATTGTGTTTATGGACACTTCGTACGTTAGTGCGTTGAGACGTGGGTCACGAACTGTGTTACTTAGTACATTACTGATGTTTTATTCAGTTGGTCTTGGACCTGTTGCTTTTATTGTCATGAAGGAAATAAACATTCGCTTTTAGAGCACAAAATTACACAATACTCTGACACGAACAATGTACAGTCGCTTATATACATATATGCTGGAATGTGTGTGTATATATATATATATATATATATATATATATATATATACATATATATATATATATATATATATAAGGAAAGAAAATAAACTATGAGAAAGATTAGAAGTAAAGAATATAAAAATATAGGTGTTGACCACTGACGAATCATAATAAAGTTATTTCACGGAAAAAATCTCAATTTCAAAATAAAATTTGGAAATTAGAGCCTTCACATTCTAATACACGAGTTAACCCTTTTTTTTCTCAGTAAGTTGCATCAGTGTTGAGAGTTTCAAGACGATCAGAAGAACTTTGTTGTCACGTAGAAACTTACGAAAGAAATTATGTGTAGAACAGTGACCACAAGTCACTAGTACATGACGGCTGCTGCATCAACCTTAATTACTGTACACCAACATCGAAAATCTGAAGCCTATAGAACAGGCGCTCTCAAGGTATGATAATAATAATAATAATAATAACAATAATAAAAAATGATGATAATACTACTACTAATAATAATAATAATAAAAACAATAATAATAATAAAAGTAATAATAATGACAATAATAAAGAAGAAAAAGAAGAAAAAGAAGAAAAAGAAGAAAAAGAAGAAAAAGAAGAAAAAGAAGAAAAAGAAGAAAAAGAAGAAAAAGAAGAAAAAGAAGAAAAAGAAGAAAAAGAAGAAAAAGAAGAAAAAGAAGAAAAAGAAGAAAAAGAAGAAAAAGAAGAAAAAGAAGAAAAAGAAGAAAAAGAAGAAAAAGAAGAAAAAGAAGAAAAAGAAGAAAAAGAAGAAAAAGAAGAAAAAGAAGAAAAAGAAGAAAAAGAAGAAAAAGAAGAAAAAGAAGAAAAAGAAGAAAAAGAAGAAAAAGAAGAAAAAGAAGAAAAAGAAGAAAAAAGAAGAAAGAAGAAAAAGAAGAAAAAGAAGAAAAAGAAGAAAAAGAAGAAAAAGAAGAAAAAGAAGAAAAAGAAGAAAAAGAAGAAAAAGAAGAAAAAGAAGAAAAAGAAGAAAAAGAAGAAAAAGAAGAAAAAGAAGAAAAAGAAGAAAAAGAAGAAAAAGAAGAAAAAGAAGAAAAGAAGAAAAGAAGAAAAAGAAGAAAAGAAGAAAAAGAAGAAAAGAAGAAAAGAAGAAAAGAAAAGAAAAGAAGAAAAGAAGAAAAGAAGAAAAGAAAAGAAAAGAAAAGAAAAGAAAAGAAGAAAAGAAAAGAAAAGAAAAGAAAAGAAAAGAAGAAAAGAAGAAAAGAAGAAAAGAAAAAGAAAAAGAAGAAAAGAAAAGAAAAGAAGAAAAAGAAGAAAAGAAAAGAAAAGAAAAAGAAAAAGAAAAAGAAAAAGAGAAAAGAAAAAGAAGAAAAAGAAGAAAAAGAAGAAAAAGAAGAAAAAGAAGAAAAAGAAGAAAAAGAAGAAAAAGAAGAAAAAGAAGAAAAAGAAGAAAAAGAAGAAAAAGAAAAACTTCCTGACACAGCAGTTAGAAATGTAGAGAAGATGAATATTTTGTGTGAGAGTAGGAACAACACTGTTGTTGTTTAGCACAGTAGCTGAGACAGTCAGACTGTTGTTTAGCACAGTAGCTGAGACAGTCAGACTGTTGTTTAGCACAGTAGCTGAGACAGTCAGACTGTTTAGCACAGTAGCTGAGACAGCCAGACTGTTGTTTAGCACAGTAGCTGAGACAGCCAGACTGTTGTTTAGCACAGTAGCTGAGACAGCCAGACTGTTGTTTAGCACAGTAGCTGAGACAGCCAGACTGTTGTTTAGCACAGTAGCTGAGACAGCCAGACTGTTGTTTAGCACAGTAGCTGAGACAGCCAGACTGTTGTTTAGCACAGTAGCTGAGACAGCCAGACTGTTGTTTAGCACAGTAGCTGAGACAGCCAGACTGTTGTTTAGCACAGTAGCTGAGACAGCCAGACTGTTGTTTAGCACAGTAGCTGAGACAGCCAGACTGTTGTTTAGCACAGTAGCTGAGACAGCCAGACTGTTGTTTAGCACAGTAGCTGAGACAGTCAGACTGTTTAGCACAGTAGCTGAGACAGCCAGACTGTTGTTTAGCACAGTAGCTGAGACAGCCAGACTGTTGTTTAGCACAGTAGCTGAGACAGTCAGACTGTTGTTTAGCACAGTAGCTGAGACAGCCAGACTGTTGTTTAGCACAGTAGCTGAGACAGTCAGACTGTTGTTTAGCACAGTAGCTGAGACAATCAGACTGTTGTTTAGCACAGTAGCTGAGACAGTCAGACTGTTGTTTAGCACAGTAGCTGAGACAGTCAGACTGTTTAGCACAGTAGCTGAGACAGCCAGACTGTTGTTTAGCACAGTAGCTGAGACAGTCAGACTGTTGTTTAGCACAGTAGCTGAGACAGTCAGACTGTTGTTTAGCACAGTAGCTGAGACAGTCAGACTGTTGTTTAGCACAGTAGCTGAGACAATCAGACTGTTGTTTAGCACAGTAGCTGAGACAGTCAGACTCGTTTAGCAAAGTAACTGAGACAGTCAGATTGTTGATTAGCACAGTAGCTGAGACAGTCAGACTGTTGTTTAGCAAAGTAACTGAGACAGTCAGACTATTGTTTAGCACAGTAGCTGAGACAGTCAGATTGTTGATTAGCACAGTAGCTGAGACAGTCAGACTGTTGTTTACCACAGTAGCCGAGACAGACTGTTATTTACCACAGTAGTTGAGACAGTCAGACTGTTGTTTACCACAGCAGTTGAGAGACTGTTGTTTACCACAGCAGCTGAAACAGAATATTGTTTACCACAGTAGCAGAGACAGTCAGAGACTGTTGTTTATCACAGTAATCGAGACAATCAGAGATTGTTGTTTACCACAGTAGCTGAGTCAGATTGTTGTTTACCACAGTAGCTGAGAGAGTCAGACTGTAGCTGACTGTAGCTGTTTACCACAGTAGCTGAGACAGACTATTGTTTACCACAGTAGCTGAGACAGACTATTGTTTATCACAGTAGCTGAGACAGACTATTGTTTACCACAATAGTTGAGACAGTCAGACTGTTGTTTACCACAATAGTTGAGACAGTCAGACTGTTGTTTACCACAGAAGTTGAGACAGGCAGAGATTGTTGTTTACCATAGTACTTGATGTCAGTGGAACGCCTTCCAACTGAACAAAAGAAACTAATGGAAAAATAAATAAATAAAGAAATGATTTAGGAAAAACAAGAAAAATGATTTGAGAATTTTACTTAAAATTTAAATATAAAAAAAAATGGCCTTCAGTTCTTGTAGTTGGGTAGGAGTAGGTATGGCCCTAGATAGTTCCTCTGATGTTATTTATGTAGGTTATCCTGGGCAGATGGTAATCCGATGTTCTGGAATCTCCTACCACTTGGATGGAGCACGAGTAGAATAGGTAAGGGCCGGTAGTTGTAGAATAATGTTAATAAGTATTATTAACACTCGTCTTGCCCCTTTATCTGGCGTCTATCCTGGAAGACCACGCCAGGAACAGAGCTGACAAATAAGAGAAAATAAAACTGGTTACCCATAGTCATGATAATATAACATTTAAGAAAGAAAAAGAATGATAAATGCCAAAATCATTACTGGTAACCAGCAAACACTAGAAAAGAACAAACAGTAATACTCCTGGTAGATCACCCTACCTGATTAGGAGAAGAGTGGAGGCGAAGTGACTCTCCAAACTTCAATCCACACCAGGTAAGGTCAATATTACCAGGAGTAGAAACTTTAACAACTCGGACACCAGGAACTAGTTTTGCCCCAGCCCGCCAGAGAGGGGGGGGTATGTGCGCGCGCAACGTAGCTCGCTAATGGTTCCTGGTTGCCCGAACAACCTTAACCCCACTTACACCTACTTTTCCCTCACACTTGAGACTGTCAGAGACTGTTGTTTATAAAAGTTGTTGAGACAGTTAGAGACTGTTGTTTACCATAGTACTTGACACTGTCAGAGACTGTTGTTTACCATAGTACTTGACACTGTCGGAGACTGTTGTTTACCATAGTACTTGAGACAGAGACTGCTGTTTACCATAGTCTTTGAGACAGAGACTGTTGTTTATCATAGCACTTAAGACAGTCAGAGACTGCTTTGTACCATAGTAGTTGATTCAGTCAGACTGCTGTTTACCACAGTACTTGAGGCGGTCAGAATGTTGTTTACCATAGTACTTGAGACAGTCAAACACTGTTTTGTACCACAGTAGTTGAGACAGAGACTGTTGTTTACCACAGTACTTGAGACAGTCAGAGACTGCTGTTCACCATAGTACTTGAGACAGTCAAAGATATTGTTTACCCCAGTACTTGAGACAGTCAGAGACTGTTGTTTTCCACAGTAGTTGAGACAGTCAGAGACTGTTGCTTCTCGTTGTATGTGGGACAGCAGGAACTGCTGTTTACCACAATACTTGAGACAGTCAGAGACTGATGTTTACCATAACACTTTGGGACAGTCAGAGACTGCTGTTTACCATAGTACTTGAGACAGTCAGACTGCTGTTTACCACAGTACTTGAGACTGTAAAAGACTATTGTTAAGCACAGTACTTGACACTGTCAGAGACTGCTGTTTACCATAATACCGTAGGCTATCAGAGACTGTTGTTTACCACAGTACTTGACACTGTCAGAGACTGTTGTTTACCTTAGAACTGGAGACTGTCAGAGACTTTTGTTTACCACAGTACTTGAAACAGTCAGAGACTGTTATGTACCACAGTAGTTGAGACAGAGGCTGTTGTTTACCATAGTACTTGAGACAGTCAGAGACTGCTGTTTACCACAGTACTTGAGGCAGCCAGAGACTGTTGTTTACCATAGTACTTGACACTGTCAGAGACTGTTGTTTACCATTGTACTTGAGACTGTCAGAGACTGTTGCTTACCACAGTACTTGACACTGTCAGAAACTGTTGTTTACCATAGTACTTGAGAGAGTCAGAGACTGTTGTTTATCACAGTACTTGAGACAGAGACTGTTGTTTACCACAGTACTTGACATTGTCAGAGACTGTTGTTTACCATAGTACTTGAGAGAGTCAGTGACTGTTGTTTACCACAGTACTTGAGACAGAGACTGCTGTTTAAAACAGTACTTGAGACAGAGACTGTTGTTTACCATAGTACTTGAGAAGTCAGACTGCTGTTTACCATAGTACTTGAGACAGTCAGAGACTGGTTTGTACCATAGTAGTTGATTCAGTCAGACTGCTGTTGACCACAGTACTTGAGACAGTCAGACACTGTTTTGTAACACAGTAGTTGAGACTGAGACTGTTGTTTATCATAGTACTTGAAACAGTCAGAGACTGCTGTTCACCATAGTACTTGAGACAGTCAGATTGCTGTTTACCCCAGTACTTGAGACAGTCATAGACTGCTGTTTCCCAGAGGAAATGAGAGAGTCAGTGACTGTTGTTTACCACAGTACTTGAGACAATAAGAGACTGTTGTTTTCCACAGTAGTTGAGGCAGTCAAAAACTGTTGTTTACCCCAGTACTTGAGACAGTCAGAGACTGTTGTTTCCCACAGGAATTGAGAGAGTCAGTGACTGCTGTTTACCATAGTACTTGAAAATATTCGCTGCCTGACCACGGTCGAGTGAGGTTGTGCGCTGCACCCCTCTGCTGTTCAGGCGAGCTACCTTGTATCAACATGGCGCTGAGTGTGAGGAGGCGCGTAAATACCATTGGTATTGAGCTGCTTCGTGGGGCGATTTCACCCTCTTCAGTGCAAGTCTTACTCCCGACAATCATTAGGGAGACCTATGGCATCCAGGACGATGAGGTGTATGGTGTAGCCCTGAATGGGGCTTATAGAATCTTCGTCAAACTGAATTCCACGTCCGTGTATGAGTCTTTGGTGACGAGGTTCCAAGACGTGAGTCTTGACGCTACTCCAGCTGTGAAGGTGCGTTTGATCGACGTATCTCGCCACTTTACGTGGGTTAAGATACGTAATGTCCCATTTGAGGCAGATGAGGCTGACGTAAGGAGTGTTTTTGAGACATATGGAACCGTACATCTGGCACAAAAGGGCAAGTGGACGGCAGGTGCTTACATGGGACGTCCGGAGGGTACCTTTTCCCTGAAGATGACTCTGAGACATCCCATACCGTCTTACGTCGTGTTGGAGGACTTCAGGACGCAAGTTATGGTATCGTATGCCGGACAGAGACGTACGTGCAGAATATGTGGGGCATACGACCATATGGCGGCAGAGTGCGTGAAGCTGAGGAGGGCGCCAGCGCAAACTGGTGAAGCACCAGTTACCAGCGTGATAGCTGTTGAGAGCCCAGTGCGCAAGCATATACTAAAAATGTCATTCGCTGCCTGACCATGGTCGAGTGAGGTTGTGCGCTGCACCCCTCTGCTGTTCAGGCGAGCTACCTTGTATCAACATGGCGCTGAGTGTGAGGAGGCGCGTAAATACCATAGGTATTGAGCTGCTTCGTGGGGCGATTTCACCCTCTTCAGTGCAAGTCTTACTCCCAACAATCATTAGGGAGACCTATGGAATCCAGGACGATGAGGTGTATGGTGTAGCCCTGAATGGGGCTTATAGAATCTTCGTCAAACTGAATTCCACGTCCGTGTATGAGTCTTTGGTGACGAGGTTCCAAGACGTGAGTCTTGACGCTACTCCAGCTGTGAAGGTGCGTTTGATCGACGTATCTCGCCACTTTACGTGGGTTAAGATACGTAATGTCCCATTTGAGGCAGATGAGGCTGACATAAGGAGTGTTTTTGAGACATATGGAACCGTACATCTGGCACAAAAGGGCAAGTGGACGGCAGGTGCTTACATGGGACGTCCGGAGGGTACCTTTTCCCTGAAGATGACTCTGAGACATCCCATACCGTCTTACGTCGTGTTGGAGGACTTCAGGACGCAAGTTATGGTATCGTATGCCGGACAGAGACGTACGTGCAGAATATGTGGGGCGTACGACCATATGGCGGCAGAGTGCGTGAAGCTGAGGAGGGCGCCAGCGCAAACTGGTGAAGCACCAGTTACCAGCGTGATAGCTGTTGAGAGCCCAGTGCGCAAGCAAGGGCCTGGGCGCTTGTGGAGTGAAGAGGTGGAGGATTCCAAAGAGGAGAATGGCATGTGTGAGGTAAGCTGTGATGTAAAAGGATCTGTTACTACTCACAGGAAAAGTACAGAAGTGCAAGTGCAGGAGGAGGTGCAGGCTCTAGAGGAAGAGCTTCAGGAAGTGTTAAGGACATTGACACCGCCTGCAGTGGACGTTGTTCCTGAGCTGGTGAGAGACACGGCGGTGCCTGTAGAGGAATGTAAGGATAAAAAACATAGCAGGGTTGACGGGCCAACTAGTAAGAGAGAGTTGTCGCCGTGTGCTGTGGTACGGGGCGTGGTGGAGGTAGAGGTTCATCGTGAGGGAACCTCTGAAGATAACATGGAAGTGGAGGGCATCACGAGGAAGAGAGCGGCGGCGTCAGACTCAGATGATGTCCTGACGCCGGCGCAGAGGTCTGGGAGGAAGGAAGAGCAATGTCGAAGCAGTCACGATAAGAGGCATCGCAAAAAAGGGGGAGGGGTTGATGGTGTGAAGCCTTGTGCTGGCTCTGGGGCAGGAGGCCCTGGGATGAATGAAGAGAGGAGGAAGGGTTGGAAACTATAAAGAGGCCTTAGGTGTATGACTGTGAACGTAAATGGACTGTGTAATAGTGTGAAGAAGGAATGGTTTCGAATGTTTCTGTATAAATATAGGGTGGATGTAGTGTTCCTGCAAGAACACAATTTCAAGGAGGGAAGAGTGCTCGAGGTGGAGGGGTTTCAGGTCATGACTCTGCCATCTGCACGTCTGAAAGGTGGTGTGGGTATATTGATCAGGGAGGCAAGCCCGTTTGTGTTGCTAAGAAGTGAGGGGGGGGGGAGGGGGAAGAGTATTGCGCGTGGATGGGTGGTGGATGGGACAGCGGGTATCCTTTGTATGTGTGTATGCACCAGCGGAAAATGATGTGAGGGTAAAAAGGGATTTTGTATGTGAAGAACTAGTTTTCTTCTTACGTGGTTTACCTGCAGTGGCCATCGTTGGTGGCGACTGGAACTGCGTTATTAGGAGGGCTGACGTGGAACCAAAAGGGGCGGGGCACGTGTCGGCGGCCTTGCGAGATCTTTTGAGGGATATTCAGTTGCGGGATGCGGTTGGAGGAGGGGCGTGGGAGGTAGAGCACACTTTTGTAAGACGGGGTTACGCTGCTAGGTTGGATAGGCTGTATATATCTCAAGGGGTTGGGTTGACATTTTTCCGTACAATAGAAGTAGCTTATTCGGATCATCGGGCGGTAGTAGCAGAGGTGGCGTGGGAGTCACTAGCAGGTATATCTAGGGGATATTGGAAATTAAATACAAGTGTGTTAGGTGATGAGGAGGGGATAGAGGGATTTGCGACGCTGTGGGAGGGGTTACGTGCAGAGATAAAAGGGGTAGAGGATGTGGTGATGTGGTGGGATGGTGTGGCTAAAGAACGGATTAAGCAATATTACGTAAAGGAAGGGAAACGTATCAATTCTTTAAAATATGGGCTTGCTAACTATTTGGAGGATAGATTACGGGGTTGTTATGCGAGGGGGGCGGTGGCGGGCACTTATCCAATGGATGAAATTATGGCAATTAAAGGGAGGCTGCGTGAGGTACAGGATGAGAGGTTCCAAGCGGTGAGGGTACAGGCGGGGGTGGAAGAGGTGTTATGGGGCGATAGACCTTCATCGTGCGTATTGCGTAGGCAGAAACAAAGACAGCAGGCAATGACTATTCCATGGTTGGAGGTTCATGAATCGATAGGAGGGTACAGGGAGGGGCAGGTCATACAAGCTACGGAAGGAATGGGGGCGTTTGCTGACAAGTGGTATGAGAAGTACTGGCAACGAGAAGGGGTAGAGGATGGGGTTTTAGAACAGGTGTGTGGGAGTGTGGTATGTCAGTTGCGTAACAGTGATAGGGAAGCACTGGGTGGGGAAATAACTGAGGGGGAAATATGGAGGGCTTTAAGTGGAATGCGAAAGGGCAAAGCACCGGGAATTGATGGACTCCCGGCAGAGTTTTATCAGCAGCATTGGGAATTATTGAGGCATTTTCTGGTTAGGTTATTAAATTGCATGAAGGAGAGAGGTGAGCTGGGTGAGAAGCAGGCAACGGCTGTCGTTGTATTGGTACCGAAGGGTAAGGGGCAGCATACGCTTCGGGATTATCGGGCGATCTCGTTGTTATGCGCAGATTATAAATTGTTTGCGAAGATTTTGGGAAATCGGGTCAAGTGTGTGGTAGGGCGGGTAGTATCAAAAACTCAGTTTGGTTTGCCAGGGAGGTCTATGGTGGAGGGGCATGGGTTACTTAGGGATTTCGTGGAGGCAAAAGGGGGGGGGAGGGAGGGAGGTTTGGTGGCGCTCGATTGGCAAGGGGCATACGATAGAGTGGATCGGAAAGCATTGAAAGCCATCCTCAGGGGTCAGGGGTTTGGGGAAGAAATAGTGGGCTGGGTTGAGGCGTTGTATGGAGGTGCAATGGCGAGGGTACAGATTAATGGTCGATTGGGTGGGAAGATTGTAATGGGTAGGGGACTTAGGCAGGGGTGTCCTATGTCACAAGTATTGTTTGCGTGCGTACAGGACCCCTTTTATAGATTGATGGAGCAGCGTATGGGTCACGTAGAGGGACCAGGGTGTGAGGTTGCGAGGGTTTGGCCAGTTTTAATTGGGTATGTGGATGATACAACTGTTCTGATCAGGGAGGGGATGTCAATGGACACATTAGACGGGGTAGTACAAATGTTCGCAGGGGCAACTGGTATGAGGGTAAATTCAGATAAATCGATGGTCATGGGGTTAGGAGCTTGGGCGGGTAGGGTTGATTGGGGTAGTGCAGTTGTGAGGAGGCAGGTGCATTCGTTAAAAATCTGCGGTCTTATTTATGCAGACGATCTACCTGTGGCACGCATGGAAAACTCGCTTAGTGATGGTAGAAAGGATTCAGGGACGCTTGGGTGCATTGCGACCTTATCATTTGACCCTTGTGCAGCGTGCCATTGTTGTTAATATCTTACTGTATAGCAAAGTATGGCACGTGGCAGCCGTGTTCCCATTAACTGGGCCAGCAATAACGAACATACTTAGGAAGGTTTTTAAATTCTTGTGGGGTTCGAGCTGTGATTGGATTAAGAGGGATGTGGTAATGTTACCTGTAAGTAAGGGGGGGCTGGGATTGCTGGACTTAAAGCGGAGGGTCAAATGTGTCTTCATTAAAAGGGAGGTGATGAGGGAAAGTGTGGGTGGGGGGGGTTTGGCCAGGATCCATAACAGATTGCAACGGATGTATACAGGCGTTGAGTTGCATGAGTGTGAAACTGTGTTGAGGGCTCTGGCGTGGGATCGAGAGCCAGCAAAGGTTAAAATAGGTAGGTTGTGTAGATTGTTAGCCGGGAGGGTTGTAGCGCCTGTAGAGGGAATTTTCCCCATGTATGCATGGGGAAGTATATGGAATAGGTTGAGTAGGATGAGGTTGCAACCTCGTGTTCGGGATGTAATGTATCGTTTTCTGCATGGCATTTTACCGTCGGGTGTGGTTCTACGGGATAGACGAGTCGTTGACGGGGGGGAGTGTGGGATATGTGGTGGGGAGGAGTCGGCTTTTCATGTAGTATATTTTTGTGATGGACTGAGGAGTGTCAAGGGGTGGTTAAATAGGGTGATAAATAGGATAGGAGGTAAAGGAATTTCTGTATTGAGAGCATTAAGTCTCGACGTGGGGGGTTGGGAGGAAAGTGTAATCAGAGCTGTGGGGTACATTATGGCAGATTATATCTATATAGTGTGGGGATTGCGGGGCAAACAGGTTACTGAGGTGAAGAGGAGGGTGTTAGCGTTAACGTTCTATAAAACGGTATGTAGAAATAAGGAAATTTATGGGAGGAGGTGGGTGAAGGATTTTTCAGAGGGATATAGGCAACTTACGTTACAGGTTTTATTAGACTTGTAATAGACGAGGGAGGGGAGGGTATGATTGGAAAGTGTTGCTGGGGTAGGGAAGTCAGGGGTGAAAACAGGGTTGCCTCCCTGGTAATGGATAACAAAAGTTTTGCGAGAGTGTTGGATGAGTGATGCATGAGTGAATATATGTGGACCACGGGTGCGCACCTGTGGAGCTGGCCAGTTTTTGTGTGACTGGACTTTATACTTATTATACATATTGTGTGTGGTAATATTGATTTACGGTAATGACATTGTAATTTGGAGATTTGCTATAATAATTGCATGTATTTGCTCCAACTTGTTTTTCTAGGTGCCTTGCACTGCATAGTGTTGATGCTGTGATCATGCACGGTGTCCAGAGATATGATGTGATATGTTTGTATTAATGTCTGTGCATTATTGTTCGTCACTGGTGTTCTGCAATTCAGTTTTGTTTTGAGAGTAAAGAGGTTAATGCACGTCAGATAGTGTAATAAAGTTGGGCAACAGTGGTGTTATAGGTTTTTGTGGTTAGGTGCGTGCTAGGCACAGTCTTTATGTGTTACTTATGTCATGGTTATATTTTATGTTGTATTGTACTGTTGTCAATAGTACTATGTAATGTCCATATAAGCTGTATAGAGCTTGAATGTCATAGTTGAAGCTGTGTTATTGTTTTAACACTGGAATTGCATGTTTAAATGTGTAAAGGCTTACATGTGTTGGATTTTGAGACTAAGTTTATTCTTATGGTTTTGTAGTAATTTTGTATGTCTTTGTGACTTTTCTATATCACCATTGTTATGTAATACATATTGTTATGTAACTGAACCATTAGGACAATTACATAAATTAATGTTGGATCATTGCTGTGTGACTTTAGATTAGGCAACATTCATTGTTTATAGTATGTTAGGTTGTAAATAGTGGGGTGGTTGGATAACCACGGAGGGGGGGGGGGTAATATGTCTGTATAATATGTTCAGTGCAATGCATTGTATGGTCTGTAGTCGATTATTAAGTACCATTTCGAGGGATGTGTATATAAAAGTGTTGTTCATATCATGTAATTCTGTTGGGTAGCTCCAACAGGTTTGGGTTAAGTGATAGGATGAGGGAGCAGGGAGGGGGGGGTGTACCCACACGGAGTTGTAAGTGTGGTGTGTAATATTAGCTGTAGGGAGGATTGTGTTAATTATCGACTTAAATGAGTTTTACATATTATATTTTGTAATGTCATGGTTTAAATAAAATATAAAAAAAAAAGAAGATGACTCTGAGACATCCCATACCGTCTTACGTCGTGTTGGAGGACTTCAGGACGCAAGTTATGGTATCGTATGCCGGACAGAGACGTACGTGCAGAATATGTGGGGCATACGACCATATGGCGGCAGAGTGCGTGAAGCTGAGGAGGGCGCCAGCGCAAACTGGTGAAGCACCAGTTACCAGCGTGATAGCTGTTGAGAGCCCAGTGCGCAAGCAAGGGCCTGGGCGCTTGTGGAGTGAAGAGGTGGAGGATTCCAAAGAGGAGAATGGCATGTGTGAGGTAAGCTGTGATGTAAAAGGATCTGTTACTACACAAAGGACAAGTGCAGAAGTGCAAGTGCAGGAGGAGGTGCAGGCTCTAGAGGAAGAGCTTCAGGAGGTGTTAAGGACATTGACACCGCCTGCAGAGGATGTTGTTCCTGAGCTGGTGAGAGACACGGCAGTGCCTGTAGAGGAATGTAAGGATAAAAAACATAGCAGGGTTGACGGGCCAACTAATAAGAGAGAGTTGTCGCCGTGTGCTGTGGAACGGGGCGTGGTGGAGGTTGAGGTTCATCGTGAGGGAACCTCAGAAGATAACATGGATGTAGAGGGCATCACGAGGAAGAGAGCAGCGGCGTCAGACTCAGATGATGTCCTGACGCCGGCGCAGAGGTCTGGGAGGAAGGAAGAGCAATGTCGAAGCAGTCACGATAAGAGGCATCGCAAAAAAGGGGGAGGGGTTGATGGTGTGAAGCCTTGTGCTGGCTCTGGGGCAGGAGGCCCTGGGATGAATGAAGAGAGGAGGAAGGGTTGGAAACTATAAAGAGGCCTTAGGTGTATGACTGTGAACGTAAATGGACTGTGTAATAGTGTGAAGAAGGAATGGTTTCGAATGTTTCTGTATAAATATAGGGTGGATGTAGTGTTCCTGCAAGAACACAATTTCAAGGAGGGAAGAGTGCTCGAGGTGGAGGGGTTTCAGGTCATGACTCTGCCATCTGCACGTCTGAAAGGTGGTGTGGGTATATTGATCAGGGAGGCAAGCCCATTTGTGTTACTAAGAAGTGAGGGGGGAGGAGGGGGAAGAGTATTGCGCGTGGATGGGTGGTGGATGGGACAGCGGGTATCTTTTGTATGTGTGTATGCACCAGCGGAAAATGATGTGAGGGTAAAAAGGGATTTTGTATGTGAAGAACTAGTTTTCTTCTTACGTGGTTTACCTGCAGTGGCCATCGTTGGTGGCGACTGGAACTGCGTTATTAGGAGGGCTGACGTGGAACCAAAAGGGGCGGGGCACGTGTCGGCGGCCTTGCGAGATCTTTTGAGGGATATTCAGTTGCGGGATGCGGTTGGAGGAGGGGCGTGGGAGGTAGAGCACACTTTTGTAAGACGGGGTTACGCTGCTAGGTTGGATAGGCTGTATATATCTCAAGGGGTTGGGTTGACATTTTTCCGTACAATAGAAGTAGCTTATTCGGATCATCGGGCGGTTGTAGCAGAGGTGGCGTGGGAGTCACTAGCAGGTATATCTAGGGGATATTGGAAATTAAATACAAGTGTGTTAGGTGATGAGGAGGGGATAGAGGGATTTGCAACGCTGTGGGAGGGGTTACGTGCAGAGATAAAAGGGGTAGAGGATGTGGTGATGTGGTGGGATGGTGTGGCTAAAGAACGGATTAAGCAATATTACGTAAAGGAAGGGAAACGTATCAATTCTTTAAAATATGGGCTTGCTAACTATTTGGAGGATAGATTACGGGGTTGTTATGCGAGGGGGGCGGTGGCGGGCACTTATCCAATGGATGAAATTATGGCAATTAAAGGGAGGCTGCGTGAGGTACAGGATGAGAGGTTCCAAGCGGTGCGGGTACAGGCGGGGGTGGAAGAGGTGTTATGGGGCGATAGACCTTCATCGTGCGTATTGCGTAGGCAGAAACAAAGACAGCAGGCAATGACTATTCCATGGTTGGAGGTTCATGAATCGATAGGAGGGTACAGGGAGGGGCAGGTCATACAAGCTACGGAAGGAATGGGGGCGTTTGCTGACAAGTGGTATGAGAAGTACTGGCAACGAGAAGGGGTAGAGGATGGGGTTTTAGAACAGGTGTGTGGGAGTGTGGTATGTCAGTTGCGTAACAGTGATAGGGAAGCACTGGGTGGCGAAATAACTGAGGTGGAAATATGGAGGGCTTTAAGTGGAATGCGAAAGGGCAAAGCACCGGGAATTGATGGACTCCCGGTAGAGTTTTATCAGCAGCATTGGGAACTATTGAGGCATTTTCTGGTTAGGTTATTAAATTGCATGAAGGAGAGAGGTGAGCTGGGTGAGAAGCAGGCAACGGCTGTCGTTGTATTGGTACCGAAGGGTAAGGGGCAGCATACGCTTCGGGATTACCGGGCGATCTCGTTGTTATGCGCAGATTATAAATTGTTTGCGAAGATTTTGGGAAATCGGGTCAAGTGTGTGGTAGGGCGGGTAGTATCAAAAACTCAGTTTGGTTTGCCAGGGAGGTCTATGGTGGAGGGGCATGGGTTACTTAGGGATTTCGTGGAGGCAAAAGGGGGGGGGAGGGAGGGAGGTTTGGTGGCGCTCGATTGGCAAGGGGCATATGATAGAGTGGATCGGAAAGCATTGAAAGCCATCCTCAGGGGTCAGGGGTTTGGGGAAGAAATAGTGGGCTGGGTTGAGGCGTTGTATGGAGGTGCAATGGCGAGGGTACAGATTAATGGTCGATTGGGTGGGAAGATTGTAATGGGTAGGGGACTTAGGCAGGGGTGTCCTATGTCACAATTATTGTTTGCATGCGTACAGGACCCCTTTTATAGATTGATGGAGCAGCGTATGTGTCACGTAGAGGGACCAGGGTGTGAGGTTGCGAGGGTTTGGCCAGTGATAATTGGGTATGTGGATGATACAACTGTTCTGATCAGGGAGGGGATGTCAATGGACACATTAGACGGGGTAGTACAAATGTTCGCAGGGGCAACTGGTATGAGGGTAAATTCAGATAAATCCATGGTCATGGGGTTAGGAGCTTGGGCGGGTAGGGTTGATTGGGGTAGTGCAGTTGTGAGGAAGCAGGTGAATTCGTTAAAAATCTGTGGTCTTATTTATGCAGACGATCTACCTGTGGCACGCATGGAAAACTCGCTTAGGATGGTAGAAAGGATTCAGGGACGCTTGGGTGCATTGCGACCTTATCATTTGACCCTTGTGCAGCGTGCCATTGTTGTTAATATCTTACTGTATAGCAAAGTATGGCACGTGGCAGCCGTGTTCCCATTAACTGGGCCAGCTATAACGAACATACTTAGGAAGGTTTTTAAATTCTTGTGGGGTTCGAGCTGTGATTGGATTAAGAGAGATGTGGTAATGTTACCTGTAAGTAAGGGGGGGCTGGGATTGCTGGACTTAAAGCGGAGGGTCAAATGTGTCTTCATTAAAAGGGAGGTGATGAGGGAAAGTGTGGGTGGGGGGGGGTTGGCCAGGATCCATAACAGATTGCAACGGATGTATACAGGAGTTGAGTTGCATGAGTGTGAAACTGTGTTGAGGGCTCTGGCGTGGGATCGAGAGCCAGCAAAGGTTAAAATAGGTAGGTTGTGTAGATTGTTAGCCGGGAGGGTTGTAGCGCCTGTAGAGGGAATTTTCCCCATGTATGCATGGGGAAGTATATGGAATAGGTTGAGTAGGATGAGGTTGCAACCTCGTGTTCGGGATGTAATGTATCGTTTTCTGCACGGCATTTTACCGTCGGGTGTGGTTCTACGGGATAGACGAGTCGTTGACGGGGGGGAGTGTGGGATATGTGGTGGGGAGGAGTCGGCTTTTCATGTAGTATATTTTTGTGATGGACTGAGGAGTGTCAAGGGGTGGTTAAATAGGGTGATAAATAGGATAGGAGGTAAAGGAATTTCTGTATTGAGAGCATTAAGTCTCGACGTGGGGGGTTGGGAGGAACGTGTAATCAGAGCTGTGGGATACATTATGGCAGATTATATCTATATAGTGTGGGGATTGCGGGGCAAACAGGTTACTGAGGTGAAGAGGAGGGTGTTAGCGTTAACGATCTATAAAACGGTATGTAGAAATAAGGAAATTTATGGGAGGAGGTGGGTGAAGGATTTTTCAGAGGGATATAGGCAACTTACGTTACAGGTTTTATTAGACTTGTAATATACGAGGGAGGGGAGGGTATGATTGGAAAGTGTTGCTGGGGTCGGGAAGTCAGGGGTGAAAACAGGGTTGCCTCCCTGGTAATGGATAACAAAAGTTTTGCGAGAGTGTTGGATGAGTGATGCATGAGTGAATAATATGTGGACCACGGGTGCTAGCACCTGTGGAGCTGGCCAGTTTTTGTGTGACAGGACTTTATACTTATTATACATATTGTGTGTGGTAATATTGATTTACGGTAATGACACTGTAATTTGGAGATTTGCTATAATAATTGCATGTGTTTGCTCCAACTTGTTTTCTAGGTGCCTTGCACTGCATAGTGTTGATGCTGTGATCATGCACGGTGTCCAGAGATATGATGTGATATGTTTGTATTAATGTCTGTGCATTATTGTTCGTCACTGGTGTTCTGCAATTTTCAGTTTTGTTTTGAGAGTAAAGAGGTTAATGCACGTCAGATAGTGTAAATAAAGTTGGGCAACAGTGGTGTTATAGGGTTTTGTGGTTGGGTGCGTGCTAGGCACAGTCTTTATGTGTTACTTGTGTCATGGTTATATTTTATGTTGTATTGTACTGTTGTCAATAGCACTATGTAATGTCCATATAAGCTGTATAGAGCTTGAATGTCATAGTTGAAGCTGTGTGATTGTTTTAACACTGGAATTGCATGTTTAAATGTGTAAAGGCTTATATGTGTTGGATTTTGAGACTAAGTTTATTCTTATGGTTTTGTAGTAATTTTGTATGTCCTTGTGACTTTTCTATATCACCATTGTTGTGTAATACATATTGTTATGTAACTGAACCATTAGGACAATTACATAAATTAATGTTTGGATCATTGCTGTGTGACTTTAGATTAGGCAACATTCATTGTTTATAGTATGTTAGGTTGTAACTAGTGGGGTGGTTGGATAACCACTAGGGGGGGGGTAATATGTCTGTATAATATGTTCAGTGCAATGCATTGCATGGTCTGTAGTCGATCATTAAGTACCATTTCGAGGGATGTGTATATAAAAGTGTTGTTCATATCATGTAATTCTGTTGAGTAGCTCCAACAGGTTTGGGTTAAGTGATAGGATGAGGGAGCAGGGAGGGGGGGGGGGGTGTACCCACACGGAGTTGTAAGCGTGGTGTGTAACATTAGCTGTAGGGAGGATTGTGTTAATTTATAGACTTAAATGAGTTTTACATATTATATTTTGTAATGTCATGTTTAAAATAAAATATAAAAAAAAAAAAAAAAAAAAAAAAAAAAAAGTACTTGAAACCGTCAGAAACTTTTGTTTTCCACAGTAGTTGAGACAGTCAGAGACTGCTATTTACCACTGTAGTTGAGACAGTCAGAGACTTGTGTTTTGCACAGTAGTTGAGACAGTCAGAGACTCTTGTTTACCATAGTTCTTGGGACAGTCAGAGATTTGTTTTCCACAGTAGCTGAGACAGTCAGAGACTGATGTTTACCATGGTACTTGGGACAGTCAAACTGCTGTTTACCAAAGTACTTGACACTGTCAGAGACTGCTGTTTACCATAGTACCGTAGACTGTCAGAGACTGCTGTTTACCACAGTACATGACACTGTCAGAGGTTATTGTTTACCATAGTACTGGAGTCTGTCAGAGACCGTTGTTTACCATAGTACTTGAGACTGTCAGAGACTGTTGTTTGCTACAGTAGTTGAGACTGTCAGAGACTGTTGTTTACCACAGGACTTGACACTGTAAGAGACTGTTGTTTACCATAGTATTTGACAATGTCAGAGATTGTTGTTTACCACAGTAGTTGGGACAGTAAGAGACTGCTGTTTACCAAAGTACTTGAGACTGTTAGAGACTATTGTTTACCATAGTACTTGAGACTGTCAGAGACTGTTGTTTGCTACAGTAGTTGAGACTGTCAGAGACTGTTGTTTACCACAGGACTTGACACTGTAAGAGACTGTTGTTTACCATAGTACTTGAGACTGTCAGAGATTGTAGTTTACCATAGAACTTGACACTGTCAGAGACTGTTGTTTACCATAGAACTTGAGACTGTCAGAGATTGTTGTTTACCACAGTAGTTGAGACAGAGACTGTTGTTTACCATAGTACTTGAGACTATCAGAGACTGTTGTTTACCATGGTACTTGACACAGTCAGAGATTGTTGTTTGCCATAGTACTGGAGACAGTCAGAGATTTTTGTTTACCATAGTACTTGACACTGTCAGAGACTGTTGTTTACCACAGTACTTGACACTGTCAGAGACTGTTGTTTGCCATAGTACTTGAGACTGTCAGAGATTGTTGTTTGCCACAGTACTTGACAGTGTCAGAGACTGTTGTTTACCACAGTACTTGACATTGTCAGAGAGTGTTGTTTACCATAGTACCTGACACTGTCAGAGACTGGTGTTTGCCACAGTACTGAAGACTGCCAGAGATTGCTGTTTACCATAGTACTGAAGACTGTCAGAGGCTGTTGTTTACCATAGTTCTTGACACTGTCAGAGACTGTTGTTTGACATAATACTTGACACTGTCAGAGGCTGTTGTTTACCATATTACTTAACACTGTCAGAGACTGTTGTTTACCATAGTACCTGACACTGTCAGAGACTGTTGTTTGCCACAGTACTTGCCATTGTCAGAGAGTGTTGTTTACCATAGTATTTGACACTGTCAAAGACTCTTGTTTACCATAGTGCTTGACGCTGTGAGAGAGGAGTCGAGAGGAGAGTTTCTAGCAAACACAGTAAGCAAGTGATGTCTCTCTGGAGCAACGTGAATGCATTTCCAACTGAATAAAACCTGAGAGTAAAATCCAATAAAGATCACTGACAACTGTGCCAACCTTCACTTCGGGAGTAACATGTATTTGCTTTATTTTAAGTTAGAATGATTTAGTTTAGTGTAGGTTAGATTGGATTAAACTCAATATCCGTCTAAATAAACATAGCAATGGACCGGGTCTCGAACCGTCCAGTGCTGTGCCTGGTAGCTCAGTATGCACCGCTGGACTTGCCACGTCTCAGCACCAAGGTTCGAAACCTCGTACATTTTTCTGATTATTCTATAAGAAAAATTACCTACAAATAAGCAAATAAAAAGAAAGATTAAGACGTCATCTTGCCAGCCTCAGGAACCATGACTGATCTACACCAGTAGAGGGAATATATGTATTTATGGAATGTAGATAAATGGTTCAGAGAACCGACAAGTTGATAAATGAGACACTTGTACAACACTACCATAACACTGAAGAATGAGACACATGTGCAACACTACCATAACATAACACTGAAGAATGAGACACTTGTGCAACACTACCATAACATAACACTGAAGAATGAGACACTTGTGCAACACTACCATAACATAACACTGAAGAATGAGACACTTGTGCAACACTACCATAACATAACACTGAAGAATGAGACACTTGTGCAACACTACCATAACATAACACTGAAGAATGAGACACTTGTGCAACATTTGGGAATATTTATTGTGGAAACATGTCGCCAGCCAGTGGCTTCCTCAGTTTCTTCAGTCCAATACACAGAAGAATGTTGAAGATCAGAAGGAGTTTGAGGTAATCGGTCCCTCAGCTTGGCGTCGACGCCAGACTGAGGGACTGATTGCCTCAAACTCTTCCTCATCTTCCACCGTTCTTCTCTGTATTGGACTGATGAAGCCACTGGCTGGCGAAACGCTTCCTCAATAAATATTTCCAAATATGACACAAGTGTCTCATTCTTCAGTGTTATGTTATGGTAGTGTTGCACAAGTGTCTCATTCTTCAGTGTTATGTTATGGTAGTGTTGTACAAGTGTCTCATTCTTCAGTGTTATGTTATGGTAGTGTTACACAAGTGTCTCATTCTTCAGTGTTATGTTATGGTAGTGTTGTACAAGTGTCTCATTCTTCAGTGTTATGTTATGGTAGTGTTACACAAGTGTCTCATTCTTCAGTGTTATGTTATGGTAGTGTTGCACAAGTGTCTCATTCTTCAGTGTTATGTTATGGTAGTGTTACACAAGTGTCTCATTCTTCAGTGTTATGTTATGGTAGTGTTGTACAAGTGTCTCATTCTTCAGTGTTATGTTATGGTAGTGTTACACAAGTGTCTCATTCTTCAGTGTTATGTTATGGTAGTGTTACACAAGTGTCTCATTCTTCAGTGTTATGTTATGGTAGTGTTGCACAAGTGTCTCATTCTTCAGTGTTATGTTATGGTAGTGTTACACAAGTGTCTCATTCTTCAGTGTTATGTTATGGTAGTGTTACACAAGTGTCTCATTCTTCAGTGTTATGTTATGGTAGTGTTACACAAGTGTCTCATTCTTCAGTGTTATGTTATGGTAGTGTTGCACAAGTGTCTCATTCTTCAGTGTTATGTTATGGTAGTGTTACACAAGTGTCTCATTCTCCAGTGTTATGTTATGGTAGTGTTGCACAAGTGTCTCATTCTTCAGTGTTATGTTATGGTAGTGTTACACAAGTGTCTCATTCTTCAGTGTTATGTTATGGTAGTGTTGCACAAGTGTCTCATTCTTCAGTGTTATGTTATGGTAGTGTTGCACAAGTGTCTCATTCTTCAGTGTTATGTTATGGTAGTGTTGCGCAAGTGTCTCATTCTTCAGTGTTATGGTAGTGTTGCACAAGTGTCTCATTCTTCAGTGTTATGGTATACTAGTTGACCATGTGACCAAGGGGTGTGAGAGAAGGCTTACCAGGCTGCTGTTGTTGTTGCTGCTGTTGTTACTGCTGCTGCTGTTGTTGCTTCTGGTGGTGTTGGTGCTGTAGTTACTGCTGCTGCTGCTGTTGTTGCTTTTACTGCTGTTGGTGCTGCAGCTGCTGCTGGGGTTGCTGACCGCTAGATACCGGTCACTGCTAATTCTTAGAAAGTGTGGCCGTCGGCATCTCATTTATAGTCTGTTCTGTTTCATATTGTTTCAGACGTTTAATAAGACAGAGAGTAAATTGATATATGATTGATCACATTAAACTGTGGAACCCTTCTCAGCTTGACCAGTTCCTGGAGACAAGGAGTTGGTATTGACTGGGTTGTACAGCTCTCAGGTTGTGTGCTGTGCTCTGCCTGGCTCTGCTTCGTTATTGTGTCTATCTATTCACTCCGGCAGCTTCCACCTATCCACTCCAGCAGCTGCTGTCTGTCCACTCCAGCAGCTGTTATCTATCCAGTTCTTATGTCTGTTCGGCTGTGTACCTTTCTTGCAGGGTGGGTTGATGTATTTACCTCTGGGTTGTACCACTGGGTCAGCAAGTGGGTCACGTACACTGTTGCTTTGGGTTGTACAACTGGGTCAGCAAGTGGGTCACGTCCAGTCTTGCTCTCGGTTGTACAACTGGGTCAGCAAATGGGTCACGTCCAGTGTTGCTCTGGGTTGTACCACTGGGTCAGCAAGTGGGCCACGTCCACTGTTGCTCTGGTTTGTACCACTGGGTCAGCAAGTGGGTCACGTCCAGTGTTGCTGTGGGTTGTACCACTGGGTCAGCAAGTGGGTCACGTCCAGTGTTGCTGTGGGTTGTACCACTGGGTCAGCAAGTGGGTCACGTCCAGTGTTGCTCTGGTCTCGTTGTTCTACCCAACTTGGTGGTTCACTGTGAATAATAAGCTCGTAGTGGAAAGTGTAATTATACTGCGTATTGGTGGTGCAGTTAACCTCTTCATTATAAACCATCCTTCCTTATTAAGTTCACAGTCATCATAAACTTACAGTCAAAGTTCATTATCTCTCTCCTTACCAAATTCTGTTTACTTTCATATTTAAAAGGGATAAATGGAGTCACTTAAAATTTCCTAAATAATATTTAACCTCTTTTAAGTGTTTCTTAAGGGCACGTAAGTTCCCCCGTCTTCTACTAACATGTTCATTTTTCCACTCTAATCAACCTTGTCCATAATTACTATCGCATTTCCTTTGTCTGTTTCGTAAGGTGAAGTCCAGGATCTTTCCTTAATTCATGGTATAACAATTGTATTGTAGATGCCTGAGGTCAGACCTCTGCAACACAACTATCATCAAAGATTTGTTAAGTTATACCATGAACTAAGGTAGCATCCTGGACTTCACCTTACGAAACAGACAAAGGAAATGCGATAGTAATTATGGACAAGGTTGATTATAGGGACAAAATGAACATGTTAGTAGAAGACGGGGGAACTTACGTGCCTGTTAAATAGATATATTGTTATTTTAGTGAGTAATAAAATCACTATTGATCTACCTGGATGCGATAAGCTGGAATAATGAGTACTTAATCTGAGTCTAATTTTAAGTGAAGTGATTGTCTGCCATGACGATCAGCGTGCAGGCCATGAGTGAGGTCAGAAAGTTGCCTCGATCAACCAGACTGTTAGTGTCGGCTTGTGATGCTTGATAGTAGGTTTATGATGTTAAGAACTAGTTTCTAGGCATCAAGTACTGGGATCGAGGTTCTAAGAGTACTAGTAGTACCTTTGTACTATTGCGCTTAAGGTGCTAGGTACTGAAGTCAAGGTACTAGGTACTAGGTTCAAGGTACTAGGTACTGGGCTCAAGGTACTAGGTGCACTGTAAAGTCTATGTTAACACTCACATTGTAAAGTCTTTTTTAACACACTGTAAAGTCCGTGTTAACACTGTAAAGTGTGTGTTAACACAGACTGTGAAGTGTGTGTACAAGGTGAGGTTTGGAGAGCTTCCTGGAGGTGCCAGGCCAAGGAAATTAAGATAAAAACACTGGCTGTTGAGTGATCGAGAGACCGAGAGACCTAGAGACCTAAAGACCTAAAGACCGAGAGACCTAGCGACCCAGAGACCGAGAGATCTAGAGACCGAGAGACCGAGAAACCTAGAGACCTAGAGACCAAAAGACGTAGAGACCAAGAGACCTAGAAACCTAGAAACCGAGAGACCTAGAGACCGAGAGACCTAGAGACCGAGAGACCGAGAGACCTAGAGACCTAGAGACCTAGAGACCAAGAGACTGACAAAGTGACCTAGATACCTAGAGACCGAGAGACCGAGAGACCTAGAGACCTAGAGACTTAGAGACCGACAGACCAACAGACCTAGAGACCTAGAAACAGAGAGACCTAGAGACCGAGAGACCCTTAGACCTAGAGACCAAGAGACTGACAAAGTGACCTGGACACCTAGAGACCGAGAGACCGAGAGACCGAGAGACCTAGAGACCTAGAGACTTAGAGACCGAGAGACCAAGAGACCTAGAGACCTAGAAACAGAGAGACCTAGAGACCTAGAGACCGAGAGACATAGACACCGAGAGACCTAGAGACCTAGAGACCGAGAGATCTAGAGGCCTAGAGACCTAGAGACCTTGAGACCTAGAGACCGAGAGACCGAGAGACCGAGAGACCTAGAGACCTAGAGTCCTAGAGACCTAGAGACCTAGAGACTGAGAGACCTAGAGACCGAGCGACCTAGAGACCTAGAAACCTAGAGATCGAGAAACCGAGAGACCTAGAGATCTAAAGACCTAAAGACCGAGAGACCTAGAGACCTAGAGACCGAGAGATCTAGAGACTGAGAGACCGAGAGACCTAGAAAGCTAGAGACCGAGAGACCGAGTGACTAAGAGATCTAGAGACCAAGAGACATAGAGACCGAGAGACCTAGAGACCTAAAGACCGAGAGATCTAAAGGCATAGAGACCTAGAGTTAGAGACCGAGAGACCTAGAGACCGAGAGACCGAGAGACCGAGAGACCTAGAGACCTAGAGACCGAGAGACCTAGAGACCTAGAGACCGAGAGACTTAGAGACCGAGAGACCTAGAGACCGAGAGACTGAGAGACCTAGAGATCGAGAGATCTAGAGTCCTAGAGACCGAGAGACCTAGAGACCTAGGGACCTAGAGACCTAGGGACCTAGAGACCTTGAGACCTAGAGGTCGAGGGACCTAGAGACCTAGAAACCTAGAGACCTAGAGACCGAGAGACCTAGAGACCTAGAGACCGAGAGACCGAGAGACCTAGAGAGCTAGAGACCTAGAGATTTAGAAACCAAGAGACCTATAGACTTAGAAATCTAGAGACCGAATGACCGAGAGATCTAGAGACCTATAAACCGAGAGAGCTAGAGACCGAGAGACCGAGAGACCTAGAAACCTAGAGATCTAGAGACCGAGAGATCTAGAGGCCAAGAGACGTAGAGACCTAGAGATCGAAAACCTAGAGACCTAGAGGCCTAGAGACCGAGATGCCTAGAGACCTAGAGACCAAGAGACTTAGAGACCTAGTGACCAAGAGACCGAGAGACCTAAAGACCTAGAGACATAGCGACCAAGAGATCTAGAGAGCGAGAGACCTAGAGACCGAGAGAACTAGAGACCGAGAGACAGAGACCGAGATACCTAGACACCAAGAGACTTAGAGACCGAGAGACCTAGAGACCTAGAGACCTGGATAACTAGAGACCTACAGACCTACAGACCGAGAGACCGAGAGATCGAGAGACATAGAGACCTAGAGGCTTTGTAACCGAGAGATCTAGAGACCGAGAGATCAAGAGATCGAGAGACCTAGAGACCTAGAGACCGAGAGACCCAGAGACCGAGTGACCTAAAGACCTAGAGACCGAGAGAACTAGAGACCGAGAGACCTGGAAACCTAGAGACCGAGAGATCTAGAGACCGAAAGGATAAGAGACCGAGAGACCTGGAAACCTAGAGACCGAGAGATCTAGAGACCGAAAGGACTAGAGACCGAGAGACCTGGAAACCTAGAGACCGAGAGACCTAGAGACCGCGAGACCTAGAGATCGAGAGACCTAGAGACCAATAGACCCAGAGACCGAGAGATCTAGAGATTGAGAGACCTAGAGGCCGAGAGACCTAGAGACCTAGATACCTATAGATCCAGAGACCGAGAGACCTAAAGATGAGAAACCTAGAGACTGAGAGTCCTAGAGGTCTTGAGATCCAGAGACCTAGAGACTGAGAGACCTAGAGACCGAGAGACCGAGAGAACTAGAGACCGAGAGACCTGGAAGCCTAGAGACGGAGAGACCTAGAGACCGAGAGAACTAGAGACCGAGGGAACTGGAGACCGAGAGACCTGGAAACCTAGAGACCGAGAGACCTAGAGGCCGAAAGACCTAGAGGCCGAAAGACCTAGAGGCCGAGAGACCTAGAGATCGAGAGACTTAGAGATTTAGAGACCTGGAGACCTAGAGACAGAGAGATCTAGAGACCTAGAGACCGAGAGATCTAGAGACCTAGAGACCTATAGACCCAGAGACCGAGAGACCTAGAGACAGAGAGACCTAGAGACCGAGAGACCTTACAAATGTTCTCACTAAAGAGACAATAACTAGCACAGAGAACTTTCACTTCTCATGGGGGTACAATAAAGCACTTCAGTTACTGGGACCGTCTGAAGTCCCTTGACTCATACTTCCTGGAACGCAGGCGAGAAAGCTACATCATAATTTACACCCGGAAAATCCTAGAGGAACTAGTCCCAAATTTACACTCGGAAATCATTCCCTATGAAAGCAAAAGACTCGGAAGGCGGTGTAAGTTACCCCTTATGAAAAGCAGGGAGGCCATGAGTACACTAAGAGAGAAGACAGTGTCAGGGGTGCAAGACTGTTCAACAGCCTCCCTGCAGACATAAGGGGAAGTTTCAGTAGACCCCTTTCTACCTTCAAGAAGGCACTGGACATATACCTAGTCATTACCTGACCAGCCAGGCTGTGGTTCGTAAGTTGGTCAAAGTGCAGCCAGCAGTAACAGCCTGGTTGATCAGGCCATGATCCACCGCGAGGCCTGGTGATGGACCGGGCCGCAGGGGCGTTGACTTACGAAGCACCATCCAGGTATACTCCAGGTATACCTTACTGCACAGTATTCACTGTTCCAAGTCAGGTGGTCACAACAAGCGGAGACCAGACTGGTTACAGTAACATTCATCTAAGATCAACGATCTTAACAGTAATGACAATATTTTAAATTTAAAACAATATATAAACGCATATTTCACATTAAATGAGGGGAAGCAGTGTGAGGGGGAAGCAGTGTGAGGGGAAGCAGTGTGAGGGGGAAGCAGTGTGAGGGGAAGCAGTGTGAGGGGAAAGCAGTGTGAGGGGAAGCAGTGTGAGGGGAAGCAGTGTGAGGGGAAGCAGTGTGAGGGGAAGCAGTGTGAGGGGAAGCAGTGTGAGGGGAAGCAGTGTGAGGGGAAGCAGTGTGAGGGGAAGCAGTGTGAGGGGAAGCAGTGTGAGGGGAAGTAGTGTGAGGGGGAAGCAGTGTGAGGGGAAAGCAGTGTGAGGGGAAGCAGTGTGAGGGGAAGCAGTGTGAGGGGAAGTAGTGTGAGGGGGAAGCAGTGTGAGGGGAAAGCAGTGTGAGGGGAAGCAGTGTGAGGGGAAGCAGTGTGAGGGGAAGCAGTGTGAGGGGGAAGCAGTGTGAGGGGAAGCAGTGTGAGGGGAAGCAGTGTGAGGGGAAGCAGTGTGAGGGCAAGCAGTGTGAGGGCAAGCAGTGTGAGGGGAAGCAGTGTGAGGGGAAGCAGTGTGAGGGGAAGCAGTGTGAGGGGAAGCAGTGTGAGGGGGAAGCAGTGTGACGGGAAGCAGTGTGAGGGGAAGCAGTGTGAGGGGAAGCAGTGTGAGGGGAAGCAGTGTGAGGGGAAGCAGTGTGAGGAGAAGCAGTGTGAGGGGAAGCAGTGTGAGGGGGAAGCAGTGTGAGGGGAAGCAGTGTGAGAGGAAGCAGTGTGAGGGGAAGCAGTGTGAGGGGAAGCAGTGTGAGGGGGAAGCAGTGTGAGGGGAAGCAGTGTGAGGGGAAGCAGTGTGAGGGGAAGCAGTGTGAGGGGAAGCAGTGTGAGGGGAAGCAGTGTGAGGGGAAGCAGTGTGAGGGGAAGCAGTGTGAGGAGAAGCAGTGTGAGGGGAAGCAGTGTGAGGGGGAAGCAGTGTGAGGGGAAGCAGTGTGAGAGGAAGCAGTGTGAGGGGAAGCAGTGTGAGGGGAAGCAGTGTGAGGGGAAGCAGTGTGAGGGGAAGCAGTGTGAGAGGAAGCAGTGTGAGGGGAAGCAGTGTGAGGGGGAAGCAGTGTGAGGGGGAAGCAGTGTGAGGGGAAGCAGTGTGAGGGGAAGCAGTGTGAGGGGAAGCAGTGTGAGGGGAAGCAGTGTGAGGGGGAAGCAGTGTGAGGGGAAGCAGTGTGAGGGGAAGCAGTGTGAGGGGGAAGCAGTGTGAGGGGGAAGCAGTGTGAGGGGAAGCAGTGTGAGGGGAAGCAGTGTGAGGGGAAGCAGTGTGAGGGGGAAGCAGTGTGAGGAGAAGCAGTGTGAGGGGAAGCAGTGTGAGAGGAAGCAGTGTGAGGGGAAGTAGTGTGAGGGGAAGCAGTGTGAGGGGAAGCAGTGTGAGAGGAAGCAGTGTGAGGGGAAGTAGTGTGAGGGGAAGCAGTGTGAGAGGAAGCAGTGTGAGGGGAAGCAGTGTGAGGGGAAGCAGTGTGAGGAGAAGCAGTGTGAGGGGGAAGCAGAGTGAGAGGAAGCAGTGTGAGGGGAAGCAGTGTGAGGAGAAGCAGTGTGAGGGGAAGCAGTGTGAGGAGAAGCAGTGTGAGGGGAAGCAGTGTGAGGGGAAGCAGTGTGAGGGGAAGCAGTATGAGGGGAAGCAGTGCGAGGGGAAGCAGCGTGAGGGGAAGCAGTATGAGGGTAAGTAGTGCGCGGGGAAGCAGTGCGAGGGGAAGCAGTGTGAGGGGAAGCAGTGTGAGGGGAAGCAGTATGAGGGGAAGCAGTGCGAGGGGAAGCAGTGTGAGGGGAAGCAGTATGAGGGGAAGCAGTATGAGGGGAAGCAGTGCGAGGGGAAGCAGTGTGAGGGGAAGCAGTGTGAGGGTAAGTAGTGCGAGGGGAAGCAGTGCGAGGGAAAGCAGTGCGAGGGGAAGCAATGTGAGTGGAAGCAATGCGAGAAGGAAGCAGTGTGAGTGGGAAACAGTTTGAGGGTAAGCAGTATGAGGGGACGCAGTATGAGGGAAAGGAGATGGGGAGGCAGTGTGAGGGGAAGAAGATGGGGAGGCAGTGTGAGGGGAAACAGTGTGTGAGGGAGAGATAAATTTGGTGTAAGGGGAAATATTTGACGTTATACACCTGAGTGAAGGTTAACAAGATTGTCTGCCTCACCAACCATGAACAAGTGTCGTCTATAATGTTTATTGGTGGTGGTTGTGGGAGAATTATAGAGAGCAGCAGCTGTGAGAGTTAGAATTATAGAGAGTAAGAGCAGCAGCTGTGAGAGTTAGAATTATAGAGAGTAAGAGCAGCAGCTGTGAGAGTTAGAATTATAGAGAGTGAGAGTAACTACAGAGAGAGTTACAATTATAGAGAGTGGGAGCAGTTGCTGTGAAAGTTAGAATTAAAGAGAGTGAGAAGACTTCTGCAGCTGAGAGAGTAAGCTGTATCTAAACCTGCAACTGCAGCTGGAGTAGCAAGTATAATTATAGACAGTGTGAGTGAGAGTTGGAGTGAGTGAGCGAGAGAGAGAGAGAGAGAGAGACAGAGGCAGAGAGAGAGAGACAGAGAGAGAGCCAGAGTGAGTGAGTGACTCTCATCCTGCTCTTGGTACCCACCTTCCCACGGGTCTTAAATATTTATCCTTGTAGTCTCACACCGTATATATATTTTTCCCTTCCATGTGTCCTCACACTTTAACTCCCTTTTCAATACTAAACCTTTGTTACTGTTGACTACTCTTGTCTCTCCCTCTCACGGTTGTACCCATGACCCAACAATCTTTACTGCCTCTCTCATGGTTGTACCCATGACCCAACAATCTTTACTGCCTCTCTCATGGTTGTATCCAAGACCTAACAATCTTTACTGCCTCTCTCATGGTTGTACGCATGACCCAACAAACTTTACTGCCTCTCTCATGGTTGTACCCATAAACAAACAATCTTTACTGCCTCTCTCATGGATGTACCCATGACTCAATAATCTTTACTTCCTCTCTCATGGTTGTACCCATGACCCAACAATCTTTACTGCCTCTCTCATGGTTGTACCCATGACCCAACAATCTTTACTGCCTCTTTCATGGTTATACCCATGACCCAACACTCTTTCCTGCTTCTCTCATTGTTGTACACATGACCCAACAATCTTTACTGCCTCTGTCATGGTTGTACCCATGGCCCAACAATCTTCACTGACACTCCCATGGTTGTACCCATGACCCAACAATCTTTTCTGCCTCTTGCATGGTTGTACACATGACCCAACAATCTTCACGGCCTCTCTCATGGTTGTACCCAGGACTCAACAATCTATACTGCCTCTTTCATGGCTGTACCCATGACCCAACAATCTTTACTGTCTCTCTCATGGTTGCACCAATAACCCACCAATCTTCAATGCCTCTCTCATGGTTGCACCCATGACCCAACAATCTTTACTGCCTCTATCATGGTTTTACACAAGACCTATCAATCTTCACTACCTCTCTCATGGTTGTACCCATGACCCAACAATCTTTAATGCCTCTTTCATGGTTGTACTCATGACCCAACAATCTTTACTGCTTTCATGGTTGTACCCATGACCCAACAATCTTTACTGCCTCTTTCCTGGTTGTACCCATGACACAACAATTCTCTCTGCCTCTCTCATGGTAGTACCCATGACCCAACAATCTTTACTGCCTCTTTCATGGTTGTACCAATGACCCAACAATCATTACTGTCTCTCTCATGGTTGCACCCATGACATAACAATCTTCACTGCCTCTATCATAATTGCACCCATGACCCAACAATCTTTACTGCCTCTTTCATGGTTGTACCCATGACCCAACAATCTTTACTGCCTCTCTCATGGATGTACCCATGACCCAACAATCTTTACTGCCTCTTTTATGGTTGTACCCATGACCCAACAATTCTCTCTGCCTCTCTCATGGTTGTACCAATGACCCAACAATCTTTACTGCCTCTTTCATGGTTGTACCAATGACCCAACAATCTTTACTGCCTCTTTCATTGTTGTACCCATAACTCAAAAATCTTCACTGCCTCTCTCATGGTTGTACCCATGATCCAACAATCTTTACTGCCTCTATCATGGTTGTACCCGTGACCAAACAATATTCACTGCCTCTCTCATTGTTGTACCCACGATTCAACAATCTCTACTGCCTCTTTCATGGTTGTACCCATGACACAACAATCTTTACTGCCTCTTTCATGGTAGTACCCATGACCCATCAATCTTCACTGCCTCTTTCATGGTTGTACCCATGACCCAACAATCTTTACTGCCTCTTTCATGGTTGTACCCATGACCCAAAAATCTTCACTGCCTTTCACATTGTCGTACCTATGACCCAACAATCTTCACTGCCTCTTTCGTGGTTGTACCCATGACCTAACAATTCTCTCTGCCTCTCTCAAGGCTGTACCCATGACCAAACAATCTTTACTGTCTCTCTCATGGTTGCACTCATAACCCATCAATCTTCACTGCCTCTCTCATGGTTGAATCCATGACCCAACAAACTTCAGGGCCTCTTTTAAGGGTGTACTCATGACCCAACAATCTTTACTTCCTCTTTCATGGTTGTACCCATGACCCAACAATTCTCTCTGCCTCTTTCATGGTTGTACCCATGACCAAAGTATCTTTACTGCCTTTTTCATGGTTGTACCCATGACCCAACAATTTTTACTGTCTTTCTCATGGTTGCACCCATGACTCAACAATCTTTACTGCCTCTTTCATGGTTGTACCCATGACTCAACAATCTTCACTGCCTATCACATGATTGCACCCATGACCCAACAATCTTCACTGATTCTCTCATGGTTGTACCCATGACCCAACAATCTTTACTGCCTCTTTCATGGTTGCACCACGACTCAACAATCTTCACTGCCTCTGTCATGGTTGTTTCCATGACCCAACAATCTTTACTGCCTCTTTCATGGTTGTGCCCATGACCCAACAATTCTCCCTGCCTCTCTCATGGTTGTACCCATGACCAAACAATCTTTACTGCCTCTTTCATGGTTGTTCCCATGACCCAACAATCTTCACTGTGTCTCTCATGGTTGTACTCATGACCCAGCAAACTTTACTGTCTCTATCATGGTTGCACCCATGACCTAACAATCTTTACTACCTCTCTCATTTTTGTACCCATGATCCAACAATTTTCACTGCCTCTGTCATGGTTGTACCCATGATCCAGCAATCTTTACTGCCTCTTTCATTGTTGTACCCATGGCCCAACAATCATTACTGTCAATCTCATGGTTGTACCCATGAACCAACAATCTTTACTGCCTCTCTCATGATTGTACCAATAAACCAACAATTTTCATTGCCTCTCTCATAGTTGTACCCATGATCCAACAATCTTCACTGACTCTCTCATGGTTGTATCCATGACCCAACAATCTTTACTGCCTCTTGCATGGTTGTACCCATGACCCAACAATCTTTACTGTCTCTCTCATGGTTGCACCCATAGCCCATCAATCTTCACTGCCTCTCTCATGGTTGTACCCATAACCCAACAATCTTTGCTGCATCTTTCATGGTTGTACTCATAACCCAACAATCTTTACTGCCTCTCTCATGGTTGTACCCATCACCCAACAATCTTTACTGCCTCTTTCATGGTTGTACCCTTGACCCAACAATTCTCTCTGCCTCTTTCATGGTTGTACCCATGACCCAACAATCTTTTCTTTCTCTCTCATGGTTGTACCCATAACCCAGCAATCTTTGCTGCCTTTTTCTTGGTTGTTCCCATGATCCAACAATCTTTACTATCTTTCTCGTGGTTGCACCCATGACCCAACAATCTCTACTGCCTCTTTCATCGTTGTACCCATGACCCAACAATCTTCACTGCCTCTGTCATGGTTGTAAGCATGATCCAACAATCTTTACTGCCTCTTTCATGGTTGTACCCATGACCCAACAATCTTCACTGCCTCTGTCATGATTGTACCCATGACTCAACAATCTTTACTGCCTCTTTCATGGTTGTACCCATGACTCAACAATCTTTACTGTTTCTCTCTTGGTTGCACCTATGACCCAACAATCTTCACTGCGTATCACATGATTGCACCCATGAACCAACAATCTTTACTGCCTCTTTCATGGTTATACCCACGACCCATCGATCTTCACTGCGTCTCTCATGGTTGTACCCATGAGTCAACAATCTTTACTGCCTCTTTCATATTTGCACCCATGAGCCAACAATCTTCAATGCCTCTCTCATGGTTGTTCCCATGACCCAACAACATTTACTGCCTCTTTCATAGTTGTGCCTATGACCCAACAACCTTTACTGTCTCTCTCATGGCTGCACCCATTACCTACCAACCTTTACTACCTCTCTCATTTTTGTACCCATGACCCAACAATCTTCACTGCCTCTGTCATGGTTGTTCCCATGATCCAACAATCTTTACTGCCTCTTTCGTTGTTGTACCCATGGCCTAACAATCTTGACTGTGTATCTCATAGTTGTACCCATGATCCAACAATCTTTACTGCCTCTCTCATGATTGTACTAATAACCCAACAATCTTCACTGCCTCTCTCATGGTTGTACCCATGACTCAACAATCTATACTGCCTCTTTCATGGTTGTACCCATAACCCAACAATCTTCACTGCCTCTCTCATGGTTGTACCCATGAACCAACAATCTTTACTGCCTCTTGCATGGTTGTACCCACGACCCAACAATCTTCACGGCCTCTCTCATGGTTGTACCCATGACTCAACAATCTTTACTGCCTCTTTCATGGTTGTACCCATGAACCAACAATCTTTGCTGCCTCTTTCATGGTTGTACTCATGACCCAACAATCTTTACTGCCTCTCTCATGGTTGTACCGATGACCCAGCAATATTTACTGCCTCTTTCATGGTTGTACCCATGACCCAACAATTCTCTCTGCCTCTTTTTATGGTTGTACCCATGACCCAACAATCTTTACTGTCTCTCTCATGGTTGCACCCATAACCCAACAATCTTTACTGCCTCTGTCGTGGTTGCACGCATGATCCAACAATCTTTACTGCCTCTTTCATTGTTGTACCCATAACCCAACAATCTTCACTGCCTCTCTCATGGCTGCACCCATGACTCAACAATCTTTACTGCCTCTTTCATTGTTGTACCCATGACCCAACAATCTTCACTGCCTCTGTCATGGTTGTACCCATGATCCAACAATCTTCACTGCCTCTTTCATTGTTTTACCCATGACCCATCAATCTTCACTGCCTCTCTCATGGTTGCACCCATGACCCAACAATCTTTACTACCTCTTTCATTTATGTACCCATGACCCAACTTTCTTCACTGCCTCTGTCATGGTCGTACCCATGATCCAACAACCTTCACTGCCTCTTTCATTGTTGTACCCATGGCCTAACAATCTTTACTGTCTATCTCATAGTTGTACCCATGACCCAACAATCTTTACTGCCTCTGTCATGATTGTACAAATAACCCAACAATCTTCACTGCCTCTTTCATGCTTGTACCCATGATCCAACAATCTTCACTGACTCTCTAATGGTTGTAGCCATAACCCAACAATCTTTACTGCCTCTTGCATGGTTGTACCCATGACCCAATAATCTTCACGGCCTCTCTCATGGTTGTACACATGACTCAACAATCTTCACTGCCTCTTTCATGGCTGTTCCCATGACCCAACAATCTTTAATGTCTCTCTCATGGTTGCACCCATAACCAATCAATCTTCACTACCTCTTTCATGGTTGCACCCATAACCCAACAATCTTTACTGCCTTTTTCATGGTTGCACCCATGACCCAACAATCTTTACTGCCTCTCTCACGGTTGTTCCCATGACCCAAAAATCTTTATTGCCTCTCTCATGGCTGCACCCATGACCTAACAATCTTTACTACCTCTCTCATTTTTGTAGCCATGACCCAGCAATCTTCACTGCCTCTGTCATGGTTGTTCCCATGATCCAACAATCTTTACTGCCTCTTTCGTTATTGTACCCATGGCATAACAATCTTGTCTGTCTATCTCATAGTTGTACCCATGACCCAAAAATCTTTACTGTCTCTCTCATGATTGTACCAATATCCCAACAATCTTCACTGCCTCTCTCATGGGTGTTCCCATGATCCAACAAACTTCACTGACTCTCTTATGGTTGTACCCATAACCCAACAACCTTCATGGCCTCTCTCATGGTTGTACCTATGACTCAACAATCTTCAATGCCTCTCTCATGATTGTACCCATGAACCAACAATCTTTACTGCCTCTTTCATGGTTGTACTCATGACCCAATAATCTTGACTGCCTCTCTCATGGTTGCACCCGTAACCCAACAATCTTTACTGCCTCTTTGATGTTTGTACCCACGACCCATCAATCTTCACTGCGTCTCTCATGGTTGTACCCATAACCCAACAACCTTCATGGCCTCTCTCATGGTTGTACCTATGACTCAACAATCTTCAATGCCTCTCTCATGATTGTACCCATGAACCAACAATCTTTACTGCCTCTTTCATGGTTGTACTCATGACCCAATAATCTTGACTGCCTCTCTCATGGTTGCACCCGTAACCCAACAATCTTTACTGCCTTTTTCATGGTTGTACCCATGACCCAGCAATTTTTACTGTCTTTCTCAGTGTTGCACCCATGACCCAACAATCTTCACTGCCTCTGTCATGGTTGTACCCATGATCCAACAATCTTTACTGCCTCTTTCATTGCTTTACGCATGACCCAACAATCTTCACTGCCTCTCCCATGGTTGCACCCATGACTCAACTGTCTTTACTGCCTCTTTCGTTGTTGTACCCATGATCAAACAATCTTGACTGCCTCTGTCATGGTTGTACCCATGACCCAACAATCTTCACTGCCTCTCTCATGGTTGCAACCATGACTCAACAATCTTTACTGCCTCTTTGATGTTTGTACCCACGACCCATCAATCTTCACTGCGTCTCTCATGGTTGTACCCATAACCCAACAATCTTTACTGCCTTTTTCATGGTTGCACCCATGATCCAACAACATTCACTTTCTCTCTAATGGTTGCTCCCCTCACCCAACAATGTTTACTGCCACTTTCATGGTTGTGCCCATGACCCAAAAATTCTCTCTGCCTCTCTCATGGTTGTACCCATGACTCAACAATCTTTACTGCCTCTTTCATTGTTGTACCCATGACCCAGCAATCTTCGCTGCCTCTGTCATGGTTGTACCGATGATCCAACAATCTTTACTGCCTCTTTCATGGTTGCACTCATGGCCCAACAATCTTCACTAGCTCTCTCATGGTTGTTCCCATGACCCAACAGTCTTTACTGCCTCTTTCATGGTTGTGCCTATGACCCAACAAATTTCTCTGCCTCTCTCATGGTTGTACCCATGACCAAACAATCTTTACTGCCTCTTTCATGGTTGTACACATGACTCATCAATCTTCACTGCCTCTCTCATTGTTGTACCCATGACTCAACAATCTTTACTGCCTCTTTCACGTTTGTACGCACGACCCAACAATCTTCACTTTCTCTCTAATGGTTGTTCCCCTGACCCAACAATGTTTACTGCCACTTTCATGGTTGTGCCCATGACCCAACAATCTTTACTGCCTCTTTCATGGTTGTACCCATAACCCAACAATCTTTACTGCCTCTTTCATGGTTGCACCCATGATCCAACAACATTCACTTTCTCTCTAATGGTTGTTCCCCTGACCCAACAATGTTTACTGCCACTTTCATGGTTGTGCCCATGACCCAAAAATTCTCTCTGCCTCTCTCATGGTTGCTACCATGACCCACCAATATTTACTGCCTCTTTCATGGGTGTGCCCATGACCCAACAATTCTCTCTGCGTTACTCATGATGTACCTATGACCCAACAATCTTTACTGCCTCTTTCATGGTTGTTCCCATGAGGCAAGAATGTTTACTGAATCTGTAATGGTTGCACCCATGACGCAACAATCTTCACTGTCTCTTTCATAGTTCTACCCATGACCCAATAATCTTTACTGTCTATCTCATAGTTGTACCCATGACCCAACATTCTTTACTGCCTCTGTCATGGTTGTATCCTTGATCCAACAATCTTCACTGCCTCTTTCATTGTTGTACCCATGGCCTAACAATCTTTACTGTCTATCTCATAGTTGTACCCATGACCCAACATTCTTTACTGCCTCTCTCATGATTGTACCAATAACCCAACAATCTTCACTGCCTCTTTCATGGTTGCACTCATGCCTCAACAATCTTCACTGGCTCTCTCATGGTTGTTCCCATGACCCAACAATCTTTACTGCCTCTTGCATGGTTGTACCCATGACCCAACAATCTTCACGGCCTTTGTCATGGTTGTACACATGACTCAACAATCTTTACTGCCTCTTTCATAGCTGTACCCATGACCCAACAATCTTTACTTTCTCTCTCATGGTTGCACCTATAATCCATCAATTTTCACTGCCTCTCTCATAGTTGTACCCATGACCCAACAATCTTTAGTGCCTCTCTCATGATTGTACCAATAACCCAACAATCTTTACTGCCTCTCTCATGGTTGTTCCCATGACCCAACAATCTTTAATGCCTCTTTCATGGTTGTACCCATGATTCAACAAACTTTACTGACTCTTTCATATTTGTACCCACGACCCATCAATCTTCACTGCATCTCTCATGGTTGTACCCATGACCCAACAATCTTTACTGCCTCTTTCATGGTTGTGCCAATGACATAACAATTCTCTCTGCCTCTCTCATGGTTGCTACCATGACCCAACAATCTTTACTTTCTCTCTCATGGTTGCACCTATAATCCATCAATTTTCACTGCCTCTCTCATAGTTGTACCCATGACCCAACAATCTTTAGTGCCTCTCTCATGATTGTACCAATAACCCAACAATCTTTACTGCCTCTCTCATGGTTGTTCCAATGACCCAACAATCTTTACTGCCTCTTTCATGGTTGTACCCATGATTCAACAAACTTTACTGCCTCTTTCATGGTTGTACCCATGACTCATCAATCTTCACTGCCTCTCTCATGGTTGTACCCATGACCCAACAATCTTTACTGTCTCTCTCATTGTTGTTACCATGACCCAACAATCTTTACTACCTCGTTCATTGTTGAACCCATGATCCAACAATCTTTACTGCCTCTTTCATGTTTGTACCCAAGACTCATCAATCTTCACTGTGTCTCTAATGGCTGTACCCATGACCAAGCAATCTTTACTGCCTCTTACATGGTTGTACCCGTGACCCAACAATCTTTACTGCCTCTTACATGGTTGTACCCGTGACCCAACAATCTTTACTGTCTATTTCATTGTTGTGCCCATGACTCAACAATTTTTACTGTCTTTCTCAGGGTTGCACCCATGACCCAACAATGTTTACTGCCTCTGTCATGGTTGTACCTATGATCCAACAATCTTTATTGCCTCTTTCATGGCTGTACCCATGACCCAACAATCTTCACTGCCTCTGTCATGGTTGTACCTATGATCCAACAATCTTTATTGCCTCTTTCATGGCTGTACCCATGACCCAACAATCTTCACTGCCTCTCTCATGGTTGTACCCATGACTCAAAAATCTTTACTGCCTCTTTCTTGGTTGTACCCATGACTCAACAATCTTTACTGTCTCTCTCATGGTTGCAACGATGATCTAACAATCTTTACTGCCTCTTTCATGTTTGTACCGTCTACCCATGAATCTTCACTGCGTCTATCATGGTTGTACACACAACCCAACAATCTTCACTGCCTCTTTCATGGTTGTGCCCATGACCCAACAATTCTCTCTGGCTCTGTCATGGTTGTACCCATGATCCAACATTCTTTACTGCCTCTTTCATTGTTGTACCCATGACCCAACAATCTTTACAGCCTCTCTTATGGTCGTACCCATAACCAAACAATCTTTACTGCGTCTTTCATAGTTATTCCCATGATCCAACAATCTTTGCTGCCTCTTTCATGGTTGTGCCCATGACCCACCAATTCTCTCTGTCACTCTCATGGTTGTACCCATGACCCAACAATCTTTACTGCCTCTTTCGTGGTCGTTCCCATGACCCAACAGTCTTTACTGTCTCTCTCATAGTTGCACCAACGACGCAACAATCTTTACTGTGTATTTCATGGTTGTACCCATGACCCATGAATCTTCAATGCCTCTCTCATGGTTGTACGCATGTACCAACAATCTTTACTGCCTCTTTCATGGTTGTACCAATGATCCAACAATCTTCACTGACTCTCTCATGGTTGTATCCATGACCCAACAATCTTTTCTGCCTATTGCATGGTTGTACCCATGACCCAACAATCTTCACGGCCTCTCTGATGGTTGTACCCATGACACAACAATCTTTACTGCCTCTTTCATGGTTGTACTGATGACCCAACAATCTTTACTGCCTCTCTCATGATTGTACCCATAACCCAAAAATCTTTACTGCCTCTCTCTTGGTTGTACCCATGACCCAACAATCTTTACTGCCTCTGTCATGGTTGTACTGATGACCCAACAATCTTTACTGCCTCTCTCATGGTTGTACCCATGACCCAACAACCTTCATGGCCTCTCTCATGGTTGTACCCATGACTCAACAATCTTTACTGCCTCGTTCATGGTTGTACCCATGACCCAACAATCTTTACTGTCTCTCTCATGGTTGCACCCATAACCCATCAATCTTCACTGCCTCTCTCATGGTTGTACCCATGACCCAACAATCTTTACTGCCTCTTTCATGGTTGTACTGATGACCCAACAATCTTTACTGCCTCTCTCATGGTTGTACCCATGACCCAACAACCTTCATGGCCTCTCTCATGGTTGTACCCATGACTCAACAATCTTTACTGCCTCGTTCATGGTTGTACCCATGACCCATCAATCTTCACTGCCTCTCTCATGGTTGTACCGATGACCCAGCAATATTTACTGCCTCTTTCATGGTTGTACCCATGACCCGTGAATTCTCTCTGCCTCTTTCACGGTTGTACCCATGACCCAACAATCTTTACCGTCTCTCTCATGGTTGCACCCGTAACCCAACAATCTTTATTGCCTTTTTCATGATTGTACCCATGACCCAGCAATTTTTACTGTCTTTCTCAGTGTTGCACCCATGACCCAACAATCTTTACTGCCTCTTTCATTGTTGTACTCTTGACCCAACAATCTTCAGTGCCTCTCTCATGGTTGTACCCATGACCCAACAATCTTCACTGCCTCTCCCATGGTTGCACCCATGACTCAACAATCTTTAATGGCTCTTTCATTGTTGGACCCATGATCAAACAATCTTAGCTGCCTCTGTCATGGTTGTACCCATGACCCAACAATCTTCACTGCCTCTCTCATGGTTGCACCCATGACTCAAGAATCTTTACTGCCTCTTTCGTTGTTGTGCCCTTGACCCAACAATCTTCACTGCCTCTGTCATGGTTGTACCCATGATCCAACAATCTTTACTGCCTCTTTCATTGTTTTACCCATGACCCAACAATCTTCACTGCCTCTCCCATGGTTGCACCCATGACTCAACAATCTTTAATGGCTCTTTCATTGTTGGACCCATGATCAAACAATCTTAGCTGCCTCTGTCATGGTTGTACCCATGACCCAACAATCTTCACTGCCTCTCTCATGGTTGCACCCATGACTCAACAATCTTTACTGCCTCTTTCGTTGTTGTACCCATAACCCAACAATCTTCACTTTCTCTCTCGTGGTTGTTCCCCTGACCCAACAATGTTTACTGCCTCTTTCATGTTTGTACTCACGACCCATCAATCTTCACTGTGTCTCTCATGGTTGTACCCATAACCCAACAATCTTTACTGCCTCTTTCATGGTTGCACCCTTGACGCAACAATCTTCACTGCCTCTCTCATGGTTGCACCCATGACCCAACAATCTTTACTACCTCTTTCATTTATGTACCATGACCCAACAATCTTCACTGCCTCTGTCATGGTTGTATCCATGACCCAACAATCTTCACTGCCTCTTTCATTGTTGTACTCATGCCTAACAATCTTTACTGTCTATCTCATAGTTGTACCCATGACCCAACAATCTTTACTGCCTCTCTCATGATTGTACCAATAACCCAACAATCTTCGCTGCCTCTCTCATGCTTGTACCCATGATCCAACAATCTTCACTGACTGTCTAATGGTTGTATCCATGACCCAACAATCATTACTGCCTCTTGCATGGTTGTACCCATGACCCAACAATCTTCACGGCCTCTCTCATGGTTGTACACATGACTCAACAATATTTACTGCCTCTTTCATGGTTGTACCCATAACCCAACAATCTTTACTGCCTCTTTCATGGTTGTACCCATGACCCAAGAATCTTTACTGCCTTTTTCATGGTAGTCCCCATGACCTAACAATCTTTACTGTCTCTCTCATGGTTGCACCCATAACCAATCAATCTTCACTGCTTCTCTCATGGTTGTACCCATGGTCCAACAATCTTTACTGCCTCTTTCATGGTTGTACTCACGACCCAACAATCTTTACTGCCTCTTTCATGGTTGTACCCATAACCCAACAATCTTTACTGCCTCTTTCATGGTTGTACCCATAACCCAACAATCTTTACTGCCTCTTTCATGGTTGTACCCATGACCCAAGAATCTTTACTGCCTTTTTCATGGTAGTCCCCATGACCCAACAATTTTTACTGTCTTTCTCATGGTTGTACCCATGACTCAACAATCTTTACTGCCTCTTTTATGGTTGTACCCATGACTCAAGAATCTTTACTGCCTCTTTCATGTTTGTACCCACGACCCATCAATCGTCACTGCCTCTCTCATGGTTGTACCCATATCCCAATAATCTTTACTGCCTCTCTCATGATTGTACCAATAACCCAACAATCTTCACGGCCTTTGTCATGGTTGTACCCATGATCCAACAATCTTTACTGCGTCTTGCATGGTTGAACCTATGACTCAACAATCTTTACTGCCTCTTTCATGGCTGTAACCATGACCCAACAATCTTTACTCTCTCTCTCATGGTTGCACCCATAACCCATCAATTTTCACTGCCTCTCTCATGGTTGTACCCATGACTCAACAATCTTTACTGCCACTTTCATGTTTGTACCCACGACCCATCAATCTTCACTGCATCTCTCATGGTTGTACCCATTACCCAACAATCTTTACTGCCTCTTTCATGGTTGCACTCATGACTCAACAATCTTCTCCGGCTCTCTCATGGTTGCACCCATAACCCATCAATCTTCACTGCCTCTCTCATGTTTGATCCCATGACTCATCAATCTTCACTGCGTCTCTCATGGTTGCACCTACTACCCAACAATCTTTACTGCCTCTTTCATGGTTGTACCCATGACCCAACAATCTTTACTGCCTCTTTCATGGTTGTACCCATGATCCAACAATCTTTCCTGCCTCTTTCATGGTTGTATCTATGACCCAACAATTCTCTCTGCCTCTCTTGTGGTTGTACCCATGACCCAATAATCTTTACTGCTTTTCACATGATTGTACCAATAACCCAACAATCTTTACTGTGTCTCTCATGGCTGTACCCATAACCCAACAATCTTTACTGCCTCTCTCATGGTTGTACCCATGACGCAACAAAATTTACTGTCTCTCTCATTATTGTATCCATGACCCAACACTCTTTACTGCCTCTCTAATGATTGTACTTATGACTCAACAGTCTCTCGCGTCTCTACCGGTCCGCTGTACAATCAACGAGCACCGCTGTTCACAGTCCGTTACAATCAGATTTCAGACAACTGTTTTATAAAGGCCTGAAAAACCATTATTCAAGATTGTGTTCTTCCAGTGATTGTTAGATGAACACAGCAGAGGACTGGTGGCAACCCTGTGGCCTGGAGAACACAGAAACGTGGAGAACACAGAAACGTGGAGAACACAGAGAAGTGGAAAACACAGAGGAATGGAGTACACTGGGTCGTGGAGAATACATAGGAGTGGAAAACACAGAGGCGTGGAGAACACAGAAGAGTGGAGAACACAGAGGCGTGGAGAACACACTGACATGAAGAACACAGAGCCGTGAAGAGCACAAAGGCGTGGAGAACACAGAAACATGAAGAACACAGTGAAGTGAAGAACACAGAGGCGTGGAGAACACAGAGACGAGAACACAGAGACGTGGAGAACACAGAGACGTGGAGAACACAGAGGCGTGGAGAACACAGAGGCTTGGAGAACACATAGGAGTGGAGAACAGAGAGGCGTGGAGAACACAGAGACATGGAGAACACAGACGAATGGAGAACACAGAGGCGTAGAGAACACAGACGAGTGGACAACACAGATGCGTGTAGAACACAGAGGCGTGGAGAACACAGATACATGGAGAACACAGAGGAGTGGAGAACGCAGAGGCGTGGAGAACACAGAGACATGGAGAACAGAGAGGAGTAGAGTGCACAGAGGCGTGAAGAACACAGAGGAGTGGAGAACTCAGAGACATGGAGAACACAGAGGCGTGGAGAACACAGAGGAATGGAGAACACAGAGGAGTGGAGAACACAGAGGCGTGGATAACACAGAGGCGTGGAGAACACAGAGTCGTGGAGAACACAGAGGCGTGGAGAAGACAGAGGAGTGGAGAACACAGATACGTGGAGAACACAGAGGCATGGAGAACACAGAGGAGTGGAGAACACAGAGGCATGGAGAACACAGAGGAGTGGAGAACACAGAGGCGTGGAGAACACAGAGACATGGAGAACACAGAGGAGTGGAGAACACAGAGGCATGGAGAACACAGAGACATGGAGAACAGAGAGGAGTATAGAACACAGAGGCGTGAAGAACACAGAGGCGTGGAGAACACAGAGCCATGGAGAACACAGAGGCGTGGAGAACACAGAGACAAGGAGAACACAGAGGCGTGGAGAACACAGAGACAAGGAGAGCAGAGAGGAGTAGAGAACACAGGCGTGAAGAACACAGAGGCGTGGAGAACACAGAGGAGTGGAGAACACAGAGGAGTTGAGAACACAGAGGAGTGGAGAACACAGAGGAGTGGAGAACACAGAGGAGTTGAGAACACAGAGGAGTTGAGAACACAGAGGAGTGGAGAACACAGAGGAGTTGAGAACACAGAGGAGTGGAGAACACAGTGGCGTGGTGAACACAGAGGCGTGGAGAACACAAAGGACTGTTTTCTGAAGCAGTGTGTAACAGAGCCTACCAGGGGTAATAATTTGCTAGACCTAGTCTTGTCAAATAAGGAAACACTCGTGAATAATCTGGAGGTCACTGAAGAGCTTGGCGCAAGTGATCACAAATCCATCACTTTTAGCATTAACTGGGAATGCAAGAATAATGATAATACAGTAAAAAACCCTGATTTCCGTTCTGCCGATTATGATGGACTTAGGGAACATCTGTTTAATCAAGCTAATGATTTTATTGACGATGATCATACTTATGATTATGAAGTGATCTGATTTTATGATTTTTTTCTTAATAATGTACACCGTGCTCAGAGTATATACATTCCCCAGAGAGAAATTAGGTCTAATAATAATGATCCCAAATGGGTTAACAGGAGGCTAAAGCATCTATTAGGGGAGAAAAGGGGAATTTATAGGCGCATCAGAAGAGGAGAGGTTAACCTTACTGACCAATATGTTCAGCTTAAGGGAAGTAAAAAAGGGGATTAGAAAGGCTAAACGTGACTATGAAATTAGAGTTGCTAATGAATCAAAGACTAATCCAAAGGGGTTCTTTCAAGTGTATAGGACGAAGGTGAAGGAAAAAGTAGGACCTCTGAAAATTGGGAATGGACAGCTGACGGATAACGAACTGGAAATGTGTTCCTTATTTAATGACTATTTTTTGTCAGTTTTTACACAGGAAGATGTAAATGAGATTCCAGTAATTAACAATTATTTAGCTCCTGATGAATTTAAATTAACTAATATTACTGTCACGAGGGAGATGGTTATTAAACAGATAGACAAACTGAAACAAAATAAGTCCCCGGGACCCGATGAGCTGTTTTCCAGGGTACTTAAGGAATGCAAGATGGAGCTTAGTCAGCCATTAACGAGTGTATTCAATGCGTCCATCCTTACCGGTGTTGTGCCAGAGTCGTGGAAGATGGCTAATGTGGTTCCTATATTCAAATAAGGGGATAAGTCCGTTCCTTCAAATTACCGTCCAATCAGCCTGACATCTATAGTGGGCAAGTTATTAGAATCAATTATAGCTGACATTATTAGAAGTCACCATGAAGAGCATAACTTGATAAATGAATCTCAGCATGGATTCACGAGAGGTCGTTCCTGCCTGACAAACTTACTGACGTTTCTTCAATAGAACATTTGAGGCTGATGACAGTGATAAAGAATATGATATTGTTTATTTAGATTTTAGTAAAGCCTTCGACAGAGTACCTCACAAGAGACTCTTAAGAAAAGTGGCAGCTCATGGTATAGGAGGTAAAGTTCTAGCATGGATTGAGGCATGGCTTACCAATAGAGAGCAGAGAGTTACCATTAATGGAGTGAAATCTGAATGGGGATTAGTCACTAGTGGCGTTCCACAAGGATCAGTTTTAGGCCCTCTCTTGTTCATAATTTACATTAATGACGTTGATGAAGGGATTACGAGTGACATGAGCAAGTTTGCTGATAATACAAAGATAGGCCGTATAATTCCTTCTGAGAAGGATAGCAATGAGCTCCAGGAGGATTTGGATAAATTAATGTCTTGGTCTGAAAAATGGCAGATGAAGTTCAATGTGGATAAGTGTAAGGTACTAGCCCTTGGTAATGAAAATAACCCTCGAAGCTATAATCTAGGTGAAGTAGAGCTTGATCATACAGAATGTGAAAAAGACTTGGGAGTCATGGTAAGCAGAAATCTAAAGCCAAGACACCAGTGCCTTAGTGTGCACAACAAGGCTAACAGATTACTTGGATTTACCTCAAGAAGTGTAAGTAACAGAAGTCCAAAAGTTATTTTACAGCTCTATACATCACTGGTGAGGCCTCATTTAGATTATGCTGCTCAGTTTTGGTCCCCTTACTACAGGATGGATATAGATTCATTAGAGAACATACAGAGAAGAATGACTAAAATGATTTACTGTGTAGGGAACCTCCCGTATGAAGATAGACTTAAAGTCTTAAATCTCCACTCTCTGGAGAGGCGTAGAATGAGGGGAGATATCATTGAAGTGTATAAGTGGATGACGGGCATAAACAAAGGAGATATTAATAAAGTACTGAGTGTGTCGAACCAGGTAAGAACCAGAAATAATGGATTTAAGTTGGATAAATTTAGATTTAGAAAGGACACAGGTAAGTACTGGTTTTCTAACAGAGTTGTAAATGGAAACATAAACACATATGCAGTTTAATGTGATCCATTATTGACAACGTTTCGCCCACACAGTGGGCTTTTTCAAGCCACAAACAGATCTACCTGGGGTGGAAGGTACGTGAGTATTTATAGACAGGTTCAGAATGCTGAGGTCAGGTGGAGAATCCTGCATCTGATGATCTACCGGGTGGGGTTATAGAGTCTAAAATCTTGGGTAGCTTGGCAGGAGTATTGGATAAGTAATGCTAAAAGGGGTATTGTGTGGGCGAAACGTTGTCAATAAAGGATCACATTAAACTGCATATGTGTTTATGTTTCTATTGTGTCGGTATTTTATACCACTACTACTACCTCCACCTCTTCCTGCCTATATATAGCCGTCCTGCTCCTCCTCTGTTAGTGTGACTTTGTCAATGGTCCAAGTCGGACCGAAACGTCGTCGTAAGCTTCTGTCTTTTATGTGCGGGTTATTTGTGTATTTATTTTCAGAGTTGTAGATGCGTGGAACAATCTTCCCAGTGGGGTGATAGAGGCTAGGACCTTGGGAGGCTTTAAGAAGAGATTGGGCGAATATATGAGCGGGAAGGGCTGGGTTTGATTGGTGTCATTGGGTACGGGAGTTATTTCTTGGGTAGCTTTAGGTAGAGGTCGTTTTGATAAGGACTTGCCTCACATGGGCCAGTAAGCCTTCTGCAGTGTTTCTCCATTCTTATGTTCTTATGAGTGGAGAACACAGTTGCGCGGAGAACACAGAGGCGTGGATAACACAGAGGCGTGGAGAACACAGAGGCGTGGAGATTACAGAAGCGTGGAGAACACAGAGGCGTGGAGAACACAGAGGCGTGGAGAACACAGAGGCGTGGAGAACACAAAGTCGTCCACAACACAGAAGCGTGGAGAACACAGGGGAGTAGAGAAAACAGAGGCGTGGAAAACAGACGTGGAGAACACAGAGGCGTGGAGAACACACACACACACACATATATATATATATATATATATATATATATATATATATATATATATATATATATATATATATATATATATATATATATATATATATATGTATAATATGAATGTGTAAATTCAAGAATTATGTGGATTAAAGTAAAGGTTGGATGCGAAAAGTGGGTCCTAATAAACGTGTATGCACCTGGAGAAGAGAGGAATGCAGAGGAGAGAGAGAGATTTTGGGAGATGTTAAGTGAATGTATAGGAGCCTTTGAACCAAGTGAGAGAGTAATTGTGGTAGGGGACCTGAATGCTAAAGTAGGAGAAACTTTTAGAGAGGGTGTGGTAGGTAAGTTTGGGGTGCCAGGTGTAAATGATAATGGGAGCCCTTTGATTGAACTTTGTATAGAAAGGGGTTTAGTTATAGGTAATGCATATTTTAAGAAAAAGAGGATAAATAAGTATACAAGATATGATGTAGGGCGAAATGACAGTAGTTTGTTGGATTATGTATTGGTAGATAAAAGACTGTTGAGTAGAATTCAGGATGTACATGTTTATAGAGGGGCCACAGATATATCAGATCACTTTCTAGTTGTAGCTACACTGAGAGTAAAAGGTAGATGGGATACAAGGAAAATAGAAGCATCAGGGAAGAGAGAGGTGAAGGTTTATAAACTAAAAGAGGAGGCAGTTAGGGTAAGATATAAACAGCTATTGGAGGATAGATGGGCTAATGAGAGCATAGGCAATGGGGTCGAAGAGGTATGGGGTAGGTTTAAAAATGTAGTGTTAGAGTGTTCAGCAGAAGTTTGTGGTTACAGGAAAGTGGGTGCGGGAGGGAAGAGGAGCGATTAGTGGAATGATGATGTAGAAAAAGTTAGCATATGAGAAGTTTTTACAAAGTAGAAGTGATGCAAGGAGGGAAGAGTATATGGAGAAAAAGAGAGAGGTTAAGAGAGTGGTGAAGCAATGTAAAAAGAGAGCAAATGAGAGAGTGGGTGAGATGTTATCAACAAATTTTGTTGAAAATAAGAAAAAGTTTTGGAGTGAGATTAACAAGTTAAGGAAGCCTAGAGAACAAATGGATTTGTCAGTTAAAAATAGGAGAGGAGAGTTATTAAATGGAGAGTTAGAGGTATTGGGAAGATGGAGGGAATATTTTGAGGAATTGTTAAATGTTGATGAAGATAGGGAAGCTGTGATTTCGTGTATAGGGCAAGGAGGAATAACATCTTGTAGGAGTGAGGAAGAGCCAGTTGTGAGTGTGGGGAAAGTTCGTGAGGCAGTAGGTAAAATGAAACGGAGTAAGGCAGCCGGGATTGATGGGATAAAGATAGAAATGTTAAAAGCAGGTGGGGATATAGTTTTGGAGTGGTTGGTGCAATTATTTGATAAATGTATGGAAGAGGGTAAGGTACCTAGGGATTGGCAGAGAGCATGCATAGTTCCTTTGTATAAAGGCAAAGGGGACAAAAGAGAGTGCAAAAATTATAGGGGGATAAGTCTGTTGAGTATACCTGGTAAAGTGTATGGTAGAGTTATTATTGAAAGAATTAAGAGCAAGACGGAGAATAGGATAGCAGATGAACAAGGAGACTTTAGGAAAGGTAGCGGGTGTGTGGACCAGGTGTTTACAGTGAAACATGTAAGTGAACAGTATTTAGATAAGGCTAAAGAGGTCTTTGTGGCATTTATGGATTTGGAAAAGGCGTATGACAGGGTGGATAGGGGGGCAATGTGGCAGATGTTGCAGGTGTATGGTGTAGGAGGTAGGTTACTGAAAGCAGTGAAGAGTTTTTACGAGGATAGTGAGGCTCAAGTTAGAGTATGTAGGAAAGAGGGAAAATATTTCCCAGTAAAAGTAGGCCTTAGACAAGGATGTGTGATGTCACCGTGGTTGTTTAATATATTTATAGATGGGGTTGTAAGAGAAGTAAATGCGAGGGTCTTGACAAGAATCACACATAAAGTGGGAGTTGTCACAGTTGCTCTTTGCTGATGACACTGTGCTCTTGGGAGATTCTGAAGAGAAGTTGCAGAGATTGGTGGATGAATTTGGTAGGGTGTGCAAAAGAAGAAAATTAAAAATGAATACAGGAAAGAGTAAGGTTATGAGGATAACAAAAAGATTAGGTGATGGAAGATTGGATATCAGATTGGAGGGAGAGAGTATGGAGGAAGTGAATGTATTCAGATATTTGGGAGTGGACGTGTCAGCGGATGGGTCTATGAAAGATGAGGTGAATCATAGAATTGATGAGGGGAAAAGGGTGAGTGGTGCACTTAGGAGTCTGTGGAGACAAAGAACTTTGTCCTTGAAGGCAAAGAGGGGAATGTATGAGAGTATAGTTTTACCAACGCTCTTATATGGGTGTGAAGCATGGGTGATGAATGTTGCAGCGAGGAGAAGGCTGGAGGCAGTGGAGATGTCATGTCTGAGGGCAATGTGTGGTGTGAATATAATGCAGAGAATTCGTAGTTTGGAAGTTAGGAGGAGGTGCGGGATTACCAAAACTGTTGTCCAGAGGGCTGAGGAAGGGTTGTTGAGGAGGTTCGGACATGTAGAGAGAATGGAGCGAAACAGAGTGACTTCAAGAGTGTATCCGTCTGTAGTGGAAGGAAGGTGGGGTAGGGGTCGGCCTAGGAAAGGTTGGAGGGAGGGGGTAAAGGAGGTTTTGTATGCGAGGGGCTTGGACTTCCAGCAGGCATGCGTGAGCGTGTTTGATAGGAGTGAACGGAGACAAATGGTTTTTAATACTTGACGTGCTCTTGGAGTGTGAGCAAAGTAACATTTATGAAGGGGTTCAGGTAAACCGGCAGGCCGGACTTGAGTCCTGGAGATGGGAAGTACAGTGCCTGCACTCTGAAGGAGGGGTGTTAATGTTGCAGTTTAAAAACTGTAGTGAAAAGCACCCTTCTGGCAAGACAGTGATGGAGTGAATGATGGTGAAAGTTTTTCTTTTTCGGGCCACCCTGCCTTGGTGGGAATCGGCCAGTGTGATAAATATATATATATATATATATATATATATATATATATATATATATATATATATATATATATATATATATATATATATATATATATATATATATATATATATAAATATATATGTCGTGCCGAATAGGCAGAACTTGCGATCTTGGCTTAAATAGCAACGGTAATCTTGCCATATAGGTCTAGTGAAAATTTGTGTATGTAATAATTTCGCCAAAATCATTCTTTACCTAAGGAAAAAAATATATTTCACTGTATTTGTTTAGTATTAAATTATTGTAAACAAATCAAAAATATATTTAGTTGGGTTAGGTTAAAATAAATTACTATTGTTATAATAAGGTTAGGTAAGTTTTCTAAGATTCTTTTGGTGTAAAATTAAAATTTTTTACATTAACATTAATGAAAAAATATATCTGTAAACGTATAAGAGAAAATTTAGAAAGGACTTAATTTTAAATGAGTTCATGCTAATTGACCAGTTTTACATATTCGGCACGACATATATATATATATATATATATATATATATATATATATATATATATATATATATATATATATATATATATATATTTATATATATATATATATATATATATATATATATATTTGGAAATTTTTAGCTGAAGTACTTTCACACTTCTCAGTGCGTCATCAGGAGCTATGCAATGTTGTAAGAGAACAACTGAAGGAGTGAGGGAAAGTTTTTTTCTCAGAATATCACAGAGTAGGCCTGTCACCTCCTCCTGACTCTTAGAATGTGGCAGGCGGTCAGCGTCACACCCATCACTGCCACCATCCACCATCCACCATCCACCCATATGCGGTAAGAGGGCTTTGAGAAGTCAAGAATTATAAGAACATAAGAAAGAAGGAACACTGCAACAGGCCTACTGACCGATGCGAAGCAGGTCCATGCTACCCCTCGGCCTTGAATAATGACCACCTAGTCAGGTCACTTCCACTTAAGGAAGGAGCACGGCACCAGACTGGTAGCTCAAGCTAGTCTGGTCCAACTCAAACCCACCCACACCCACTCATGTATTTGCCCATCGTATTTTTAAAACTAGACAAGGTCTTAGCTTCTATGACGGTACTCGGGAGTTTGTTCCACTCATCCACAACTCTATTACTAAACCAGTGCTTTCCTATGTCCTTCCTGAATCTGAACTTTTCCAACTTGAAACCATTGCTGCGAGTCCTGTCTTGCCTGGATATTTTCAGCACGCTATTTACATCACGTTTATTTATTCTTGTTTTCCATTTATATACCTCAATCATATCTTCCCTAATTTTACGCCTTTCTAGAGAGTGCAGATTCAGGGCCCTCAGTCTATCCTCATAGGGAAGGTTTCTGATACATGGGATCAACTTTGTCATCCTCCTTTGTACGTTTTCCAGAGCATTTATATCCATTCTGTAATACGGTGACCAAAACTGTGCAGCATAATCTAAATGAGGCCTAACCAAGGATGTATAGAGTTGAAGAACAACCTGAGGACTCCTATTATTTATACTTCTTGCTATGAAGCCAAGAATTCTGTTAGCTTTATTGCGAACACTAATGCACTGTTGTCTTGGTTTTAGGTTACTGCTAACCAGAACTCCTAAATACTTTTCGCAATCAGTAGTATTAAGATCTACATTATTCAGTTTATATGTGGCATGGTTATTTATCTGTCCAACATATATAACTTTGCATTTGTCTATATTAAACTGCAGCTGCCACTTCTCCGACCACTGCATCAGTCTATTCAAATCTTCCTGGAGTGCTCGAATGTCCTCAACAGAATGAACTGGACGGCCTATTTTGGTGTCATTAGCAAATTTGCTTATGTCGCTATTTATTCCTTCATCTATATCGTTTATGTAAATTGTGAACAACAAGGGGCCCAACACTGACCCCTGAGGAACACCACTTGTGATGTGTCCCCATTCTGATTTCTCCCCATTTATGCAAATTCTTTGCTGCCTATTTGTCAACCATGCCTCTACCCAGGAAAAAATTTCTCCTCTTATTCCGTGTGCCTTAAGTTTCCTCAAAAGTCTCTGATGTGGAACTCTGTCGAAAGCCTTACTGAAGTCCATATACACAATATCATAATCATTACCTTGATATACCTCCATAAACACCTTAGCAAAAAAAGTTAGTAAATTCGTAAGGCACGAACGCCCCTTAGTAGCACCGTGTTGAGATTCATTTATCAAGATGGCTACGAATTGCCTCGGCAATTATTGATTCTATAAATTTTCCCACTATGGAGGTAAGGCTTATTGGTCTATAGTTCGAAGCTAAGGACCTATCACCTGCCTTGTAAATAGGTATTACATTTGCCATTTTCCACTAATTAGGCACTATGCCAGTTTGCAGTGATATGTTGAAAAGATTAGCCAAAGGTTTGCAGAGTTCCTCTTTACATCCCTTTAAAAGCCTTGAAAACGGTTCCTCAGGGCCTGGGGATCTGGGATCTGTTAGGTTTTAATTTCTCTATTTGTCTGAGGACCATGTCACTAGTTACTGCAATCGTACATAGTTTATTATTGTCCTGTTCTACATAATTTATTATTTCTGGAATTTCGCTAGTATCTTCCTGAGTAAAAACTGAGAGGAAGTAGGTATTGAGAATTTCACACATATCCTTATCACTGTCAGTGATTCGACCAGAGTTACTCTTAAGTGGGCCAATCTTGTCCCTAATCTTACTTCTGTATACGTGAAATAACCCTTTTGGGTTAGTCTTTGAATCTCTTGCGACCTTAGCCTCATAATCCCTTTTTGCTTTTCTTATTCCTTTTTTTATTTCTCTCTTTAATTGAATATATTGATTTCTTAACTGCCGATCCCCTCTTCTGATACGCCTATATATGCCTCTCTTTTGACCAATGAGATGTTTTAATCTATTGTTCATCCATTTGGGATCATTTTTGTTAGATCTAATTTCCCTACTCGGAACAAAAGTTGTCTGGGCAGCTAGAACTATGCTCTGAAAAACGTCATATTGGCAACCAAGATCACCTACCTGACCCATAGTCAGGACATCCCAATTTAGCCTACCCAGGTAATTTTTCAGTCCCATGAAATCAACCAATCGAAAGTCTGGAACAGAAACTTGATTGCAGTTATCTGGGTAATTTCATAATATATTGAAACTAAGTGATTTGTGATCACTTTCCCCAAGCTCATCATTAACCTCAAGATTATTAATCTTTGTTGGCAAGAACCAAGTCAAGCAGATTGTTTCCTCTAGTTGGTTCTGTCACAAACTATTTTAAAAAGCAATCCTGAACTGTATCGTCACTAGACTCAAGATTTCCTGTCAAATTGTTCCAATCAGTTTGTCGAAAGTTAAAATCTCCCATTAACACAACATTTTCATATCTAGACGCCTTATAAATTTCGTGCCATAGCAGCTTACTGCACTCCCTATCAAGGTTTGGGGGCCTATAAATAACACCCAAAATTAATTTGTCACGACCCTCGAGAAACTGTAGCCAAACAGATTCTGAGTCCGACGTTTCTATTCTTATATCATGTCTAACACAATTTAAATTATCTCTTAGTCCGCCCTAAGCATTTTCTAACCATTTAGAACAGGTTCTATGACTTGAGAAAATACGTTTCTCAGTGGATATTGTAAATATGGATTACTATTATTCTGTGTATCCTATTTAATTAATAAAAGAGAGGAAATGAATATGATCTTTGTCCATTTAAATGTCCTGTTCCCGAATGTTCTCAGGGGTCCTGAGACATCTTTTATATTGTCTACTATTCTTCTCAGTATTGATTATTATGACTTACTCGGGGTTCTTCTATACCAGTCCAATAATATTCTATGATCCAGATTTCTGCTTCTAATATCCTTTAACCCACTACCTATATAATCAGGTAATCTTGTCAATGTATGGTGCAATCACAGCTAAACGTGTTACTAGTTGTCTACGCACCACAACATCATGCTACTGGCGTGGCATGGTTTGTGGTGCGTAGACAACTAGTCGAGCGTCAGCAATCCATCATGAGACTACCTGGCATAATGAGCAATCCTGTGATTTTGTATAGCATTGTTGTTAAAGGTTGTGTACAACAGACTTTACTAGACAGCTATCGAACTTGTATAACCCATAATTTGAGTTACATACGGTATTCCTGCCATGTTTCAAGAGAGAAGATTCAATTATGTTTCTTTCCACGACGTAACTGTTTGGCACAATAATTTGGACAGCATCCCACCCCAGTGGGTGATTACAGGAGCTAACGTGGTTAAAGACAGCGTTCGACTCCTGCCCTGTCCTGACTGAGTATTTATGTTGGACTATTCTGGTTTCCAGAATTTTGCCTGTTTGATCTATATATGAGAGAGGACACTGAGTACATGGAACCTTGTAAACTCCACCAACTTTGTTGGAGGATGTGTTTTTAATCAGTCTTTGTTTCACTGTCCCATGTTTTTGAAAGCAAGGTTTATATTGATCTTTTTTATTGCCTCGCGTAGGCAAACCAGATTCTCACTGTATGGTAAAACTAGTACATTTTTCCTAGCCAAGTCGGCCGTCTCCCATCTAGGCAGGGTGACCCAAAAAGAAAGAAAATCCCCAAAACGAAAATGCTTTCATCATCATTCAACACTCTCAACTCACTCATAAATAATCACTGTTTTTGCAGAGGTGCTCAGATACAACAGCTTAGAAGCATATATGAAGATACAACATAAAAAGTAACCTGAAATAATATAATAAACTCCATATAGAATATAATATCAGGGCCCCAATTATTTATATACCGTCCTATTACACATCCCTCCAAACTGCCAATATCCCAAACCCCTCCTTTAAAGTGCAGGCATTGTACTTCCCATTTCCAAAACTCAAGTCCGGTTATATAAAAATAACCTGTTTCCTTGACCTTCACTAAATATTACTCTGCTCACACTCCAACAGCTCGTCAAGTCCCAAAAATCATTCGTCTCCATTCACTCCTATTTAACATGCTCATGCACGCATGCTGGAAGTCCAAGCCCCTTGCCCACAAACCCTCCTTCACCCCCTCCCTCCTACCTTTTCGAGGACGACCCCTACCCCGCCTTCCTTCTCCTACAGATTTATACGCTCTTCATGTCATTCTACTTTGATCCATTCTCTCTAAATGACCAAACCACCTCAACAACCCCTCTTCAGCCCTCTGACTAATACTTTTATTAACTCCACACCTTCTCCTAATTTCCACACTCCGAATTTTCTGCATAATATTTACGCCACACATTGCCCTTAAAGAGGACATCTCCACTGCCTCCAACCGCCTCCTTGCTGCAGCATTTGCAACCCAAGCTTCACACCCATAAAAGTGTGTTGGTACTACTATACTTTCGTACATTCCCGTCTTTGTCTCCATTGATAACGCTTTTTGTCTGCACATATACCTCAACGCACCACTCATATATTTTCCTCATCAATTTTATGGTTACCTCATCCTTCATAAACCCATCCGCTGACACATCAACTCCCAAATATCTGAAAACATTCACTTCTTCCATACTCCTCGTCTCCAATTTGATATCCAATTTTTCTTTATCTAAATAATTTGATACCCTCATCACCTTACTCTTATCTATGTTCACTTTCAACTTTCTACCTTTACACACATTCCCAAATTCGTCCACTAACCTTTGTAACTTTTCTTTAGAATCTCCCATAAGCACAGTATCATCAGCAAAAGGTAACTGTGTCAACTCCCATTTTGTATTTAATTCCCCATAATTTAATCCCACCCCTCTCCCCAACATCCTAGCATTTACTCCTTTTACAACCCCGTCTATAAATATATTAAACAACCATGGTGCTATAGGTGATGACAAAGGAAGAGCTGCGTACCAAAGTATGGACGCTGCTACCAACAAACATGTTAACTTTCACTATGTCACTCAGTCTAAAGGTTTTTCTATTTTCGAGTGAAACGAATGTGCATTTTAATTCCAGTTCATCCAGTCCATTTATTATTGCATTGTGCGCTCTCTCTCTCTCTCTCTCTCTCTCTCTCTCTCTCTCTCTCTCTCTCTCTCTCTCTCTCTCTCTCTCTCTCTCTCTCTCTCTCTCTCTCTCTGTCTCTCTCTCTCTCTCTCTCTCTCTGTCTCTCTCTCTACGGGTTTAGCAACCAAGAGCATGTTGCAACCGAAGAGTATATTGTTCACCGGTGCTGTGAGCAACATCGCTACACACACATATCTTCAAGAACACTCGCATGAACACTGCAAATATCTCAGTCAAGTAGAAATATTAAGTTACTTACCTCGAGGCTGGGACTTAAACTACACAAGACCAGGAGGTCGTACACTAGCCTACACATGGCTAAGGGACTGACCTAGACATGGGGCTACCATACAATAGCCTACACAAGACCAGGGGGCTAACCTACATACGGTGCTGCCATACATTTCAATACAACTAAGGTGACGCTGTTATTACAAATGACCATTAACATTACTGGCTATCAGCTGAGAGAAGCCAAGCTGCCAGGATTCGATCACAACAAAAACAAATAGGTAAGTACAACTAGGTGAGTATAACCAGGTGAATGCAACTAAATAAGAAGCAGGTTGTTCCAGATTTCTAGTGACTAGGGTAAAGTCTAAGGTGTCTAGGCGCCGCACACTTGGTCATGAGCTGGTAAGTGGAGACCATTGTACTGCACAGGCTACCAAACGCTTTTAGGCTATTTGAGACACTGTATAACAAGTCAACGTAAAAGACCTCCTGGTGTACACAAATAACTCGCACATAGAAGAGAGGAGCTTACGGCTACGTTTCGGTCCATTTTGGACCAATACCAGTCACGGTATTGAGCCTTTTTTGTTACCTCCTGGTGTCTCTAACCACTGTTCTTAACTGGGTGGGTTCGTCTGAAGGTTGTACAACTGAGCCTGGCTGTCGGTACCTCCAAGCTATTGCCATGTAACGCCTGTATAAGAGAGCATTTCTCGAGATGACCAAATTAAATCCAGTTGAAAATTATCAGATATTGGATAAACAAAATAATCATGGGTATTGTACCTGATGTGCATTTGGAACAAATTAAAAAAAGTACAAGCATCACATAAATTTAATACATATGTATATCTTCAGTTTTTTCCCAAATACAAATTAAAGATTTATATATTATATATATATATATATATATATATATATATATATATATATATATATATATATATATATATATATATATATATATATATATACAGACTCAGAAATAATTTATGTGATTTATATGTACTCTGCCTTCTCTTGAAATTCAGGTAATACGTAATCTATTAATTCTCATCATATTCCTTATTTAAAACTATAAAGCTGAGAGGTGAACGACTTGTCCCAATCATCTGTTTACACGGTGACAACATCAGCCACGTTAACATCTTACAGATATATAAATAACCTGCGCATAGGAGAGAGAAGCTTATGGCGACGTTTCGGTACAACTTGGACCATTTATAAATCCCGCTGTATGACTTGTAAATGGTCCAAGTCGCACCGAAACGTCGTCATAAGCTTATCTCTCCCATGTGCGTGTTATATGTGTATTGTTGCAGTCACGGTATTGTGCCTACTTGTTCTTCGTCTTACAGATATATCTTGGTGAAGACTTATCCTTCAGTAATTACACTATACCACAATTAAATCAGAAATTGCATATGTAAGCAAAATGCTCTTAGTGTTGTTGTTGGCTGCAGCCTCAAGTATGGTGCTAGTATGAGGACAGTGAGAATAATGTTCATAGCCTATATTAGATCCTTAATTAATTTTCCTGCGCCCATGTTAATGTTAGCTAAAGAAAATTCTCTCCGGCTCCTGAGGCCAATGCAAAATGAAGCTTTTAGAATTATTCTTGGTTGTCTTAAGACTACCAAGGCTCTTAATTGGAGAGAGGAGCTTGGTGTTCTTGGTATCATAGAATAATAGAGATTAATACTGTATCTAAAATTAAAGTGAACCAGACAATAGCATCATCAATCCTGCTAGATATCTAAATATAAATAAATACAAATCTAAACGGATTAAAAAAAGAACATGCATTTATATTAAAATTTATAACTTGTAATCACTGTATTTCTATAGACAACAAAAACATTTCATTCCTCCGTGGACGTTGTATTAATTTAATATCATATATGTTGAAGCTCCTCCCAAGACGCCCATCACTAGAAACACCTTATTTAAATCACTGGCCAGTTCGACACCTCATAAGAAATTTCTCGCGTAACTGTTATGAAGAATATATCACAAATTACTGATGGATCTAAGCAGGAGTTTACTAGCAGGGTTTCGTCCCTAGATAAAAAACTAAAGCAGACATGCTGAGTTAGGCATAATAATTAACAACTGGATTTCTACATTACAAACTGAATTGTGTACCATTCTGATGGCAGTCTAGTTAACTTAGTACCACAGTAAGCTTGATCATTACTGGTTCCGTGTCATCACTGAAGGAACTTGTCTCATGTGAAGGTTAACAGAATGCTGACTGGAAAAGCCAGGTATAGTTCAGAGAGAAAATAATTAATGTACAATTCGTAGGGATTCTATCACATATTGAATTACTGTTACTTGATAAAGAAAATAAATTGAATATAACATAGGTATATTTGGGTCAAGCATAGGAGAGAAGTAAACAATGAATCTGAATGTTATAGGAATGCAGTTAGAAACCTGAGTAGGACTATGACTCACTATGAACGTAAATAAGAACATTTACAGAAGAAAAAGACTTATAAACAGGTTGATGTTGTAGTAGCCAGACTTAGGCTTGGTTAAAATACTTCTGACAGTTTGGCAGACACACACATGATGATAAACCAAGTACAGAGTATATGGTCAGCCTAATGCCACTCTCTTGAACACTGTTTGAGTGTCTGCTTGTTGAGGGGATATGAAGATAGATTGTATAATAATCTATGTGATATATCAAGATATCTTATTAATAAAAATATTATGCCAGTCATTTTGAACAAGTATCTTAAATATGCTCGCAATAGATTAAGCATAAATTATAAAGATGTATTCAGATGTACTCCTGTTAGATCTTTTGGGATCTAGTGTGCCTAGTTTATCTGCATTATGTGTATCTATAAGTTCTTGCGTTACTCTCTCTAGGATAGATACAATAACCTAGCGTCTTCGACGGCAAAATCTAAGTCACTATGTACATTATATACAAATATATAAGTATTTTTATTCAGTACACTGTTGCGGGTTATGCCAGACATGTTTTTTGAGTATATTCCAGTTACGAGGTTTGACTTAATATTATATATCTGACGTCTTCAGTAGAAGCTACGGTAAAGATTTCCGACTTTATATTATTATCTGACCTCATGTATCAATGATACTAGGATATTATTCTTTAAGTTTATATATATGTTAATGCTAATGTTTATGTAGGTATAGAAATAGGGAAAGATTATGGAATAACTAGTTAAAAGACCAGCCGCTAGTTATACTGCCGGCTGGAGTCTAAGCTTCTGTCACGTGACCAACCTGGCGTGAGAGTTACTGGTCGGTGACACAAGCAGTAGGTTCATGCACTCTCTTAGTAGGTTCATGCACTCTCTTCTGAGTAGGTTCATGCACTCTCTTCTGAGTAGGTTCATACACTCTTCTGAGAAGGTTCATACACTCTTCTGAGAAGGTTCATACACTATTCTGAGAAGGTTCATACACTCTTCTGAGAAGGTTCATACACTCTTCTGAGTAGGTTCATACACTCTTCTGAGAAGGTTCATACACTCTTCTGAGTAGGTTCATACACTCTTCTGAGAAGGTTCATACACTATTCTGAGAAGGTTCATACACTCTTCTGAGAAGGTTCATACACTCTTCTGAGAAGGTTCATACACTCTTCTGAGAAGGTTCATACACTCTTCTGAGTAGGTTCATACACTCTTCTGAGAAGGTTCATACACTCTTCTGAGAAGGTTCATACACTCTTCTGAGAAGGTTCATACACTCTTCTGAGAAGGTTCATGCACTCTTCTGAGAAGGTTCATACACTCTTCTGAGAAGGTTCATACACTCTTCTGAGAAGGTTCATACACTCTTCTGAGAAGGTTCATACACTCTTCTGAGTAGGTTCATACACTCTTCTGAGAAGGTTCATACACTCTTCTGAGAAGGTTCATACACTCTTCTGAGTAGGTTCATACACTCTTCTGAGAAGGTTCATACACTCTTCTGAGAAGGTTCATGCACTCTTCTGAGAAGGTTCATACACTCTTCTGAGAAGGTTCATACACTTTTCTGAGTAGGTTCATACACTCTTCTGAGTAGGTTCATACACTCTTCTGAGAAGGTTCATGCACTCTTCTGAGTAGGTTCATGCACTCTTCTGAGAAGGTTCATACACTCTTCTGAGAAGGTTCATACACTCTTCTGAGAAGGTTCATACACTCTTCTGAGTAGGTTCATACACTCTTCTGAGAAGGTTCATGCACTCTTCTGAGTAGGTTCATACACTCTTCTGAGAAGGTTCATACACTCTTCTGAGAAGGTTCATACACTCTTCTGAGTAGGTTCATACACTCTTCTGAGAAGGTTCATACACTCTTCTGAGTAGGTTCATACACTCTTCTGAGAAGGTTCATACACTCTTCTGAGTAGGTTCATACACTCTTCTGAGAAGGTTCATACACTCTTCTGAGTAGGTTCATACACTCTTCTGAGAAGGTTCATACACTCTTCTGAGAAGGTTCATACACTCTTCTGAGTAGGTTCATACACTCTTCTGAGTAGGTTCATACACTCTTCTGAGAAGGTTCAGGCCCTCAATCTTTAACACAATTCCTCGCTCTAGAATATTACTCAGTCTCAGACAAAGTTTGGATCCCATTGCTGTGTAGTATCTAGACACCGCTGTTGTCAGTATCTAGACACCGCTGTTATCAGTATCTAGACACCGCTGTTATCAGTATCTAGACACCGCTGTTATCAGTATCTAGACACCGCTGTTGTCAGTATCCAGACACCGCTGTTATCAGTATCTAGACAGAGCTGTTATCAGTATCTAGACACAGCTGTTATCAGTATCTAGACACAGCTGTTATCAGTATCTAGACACCGCTGTTGTCAGTATCTAGACACCGCTGTTGTCAGTATCTAGACACCGCTGTTATCAGTATCTAGACACCGCTGTTATCAGTATCTAGACACCGCTGTTGTCAGTATCTAGACACCGTATCATCCTTTGCGGATGATACTAGGATCTGCATGAGGCTGTCATCTGCTGAGGACGCGGTTAACCTCCAAGAAGATATAAACAAAGTTTTCCAGTGGGCAACGGTAAACAATATGATGTTCAATGAGGACAAATTCCAACTACTCCGTTATGGAAAACTGGAGGAGATAATAACTAGAACAGAGTATACTACGGACTCCGGCCATACAATAGAGCGGAAAAATAATGTAAGGGACCTGGGAGTAGTAATGTCTGAGGATCTCACTTTCAAGGATCACAACAGTGCCACGATCGCACGTGCAAAGAAAATGATAGGATGGATAATGAGAACTTTCAAAACGAGAGATGCCAAGCCCATGATGATCCTTTTCAAATCACTTGTTCTCTCTAGGCTGGAATACTGCTGTACATTAACATCTCCATACAAAGCAGGTGAAATCGCAGATCTGGAGAGTGTACAGAGATCCTTTACTGCACGTATAAGTTCTGTCAAGCACCTTAACTACTGGGAACGCTTGGAAGCACTTGACTTGTACTCGTTGGAACGCAGGAGGGAGAGATATATCATAATCTACACTTGGAAAATCTTGGAAGGAATGGTCCCAAATCTGCACACAGAAATCACTCCCTACGAAAGTAAAAGACTGGGCAGGCGATGCAAAATGCCGCCAATAAAAAGTAGGGGCGCCATTGGTACACTAAGAGAAAACACCATAAGTGTCCGGGGCCCAAAACTGTTCAACAGCCTCCCATCAAGCATTAGGGGAATTGCCAATAAACCCCTGGCTGCCTTCAAGAGAGAGCTGGACAGATACCTAAAGTCGGTGCCGGATCAGCCGGGCTGTGGCTCGTACGTCGGACTGCGTGCGGCCAGCAGTAACAGCCTAGTTGATCAGGCCCTGATCCATCGGGAGGCCTGGTCGTGGACCGGGCCGCAGGGGCGTTGATCCCCGGAATAACCTCCAGGTAACCTCCAGGTAACCGCTGTTGTCAGTATCTAGACACCGCTGTTATCAGTATCTAGACACCGCTGTTGTCAGTATCTAGACACCGCTGTTATCAGTATCTAGACACCGCTGTTATCAGTATCTAGACACCGCTGTTATCAGTATCTAGACACCGCTGTTATCAGTATCTAGACACCGCTAATGTCAGTATCTAGACACCGCTGTTGTCAGTATCTAGACACCGCTGTTGTCAGTATCTAGACACCGCTGTTATCAGTATCTAGACACCGCTGTTATCAGTATCTAGACACCGCTGTTATCAGTATCTAGACACCGCTGTTATCAGTATCTAGACACCGCTGTTGTCAGTATCTAGACACCGCTGTTGTCAGTATCTAGACACCGCTGTTGTCAGTATCTAGACACCGCTGTTGTCAGTATCTAGACACAGCTGTTATCAGTATCTAGACACCGCTGTTATCAGTATCTAGACACCGCTGTTGTCAGTATCTAGACACCGCTGTTATCAGTATCTAGACACCGCTGTTATCAGTATCTAGACACAGCTGTTATCAGTATCTAGACACCGCTGTTATCAGTATCTAGACACCGCTGTTGTCAGTATCTAGACACCGCTGTTGTCAGTATCTAGACACCGCTGTTGTCAGTATCTAGACACCGCTAATGTCAGTATCTAGACACCGCTGTTATCAGTATCTAGACACCGCTGTTGTCAGTATCTAGACACCGCTGTTGTCAGTATCTAGACACCGCTGTTATCAGTATCTAGACACCGCTGTTATCAGTATCTAGACACCGCTGTTATCAGTATCTAGACACCGCTGTTATCAGTATCTAGACACCGCTGTTGTCAGTATCTAGACACCGCTGTTGTCAGTATCTAGACACCGCTGTTGTCAGTATCTAGACACCGCTGTTGTCAGTATCTAGACACCGCTGTTATCAGTATCTAGACAGCTGTTGTCAGTATCTAGACACCGCTGTTATCAGTATCTAGACACAGCTGTTGTCAGTATCTAGACACCGCTGTTATCAGTATCTAGACACCGCTGTTATCAGTATCTAGACACAGCTGTTGTCAGTATCTAGACACAGCTGTTGTCAGTATCTAGACACCGCTGTTATCAGTATCTAGACACAGCTGTTGTCAGTATCTAGACACCGCTGTTATCAGTATCTAGACACCGCTGTTATCAGTATCTAGACACAGCTGTTGTCAGTATCTAGACACAGCTGTTGTCAGTGTCTAGACACCGCTGTTATCAGTACTAGTATTAAGGTGGAATTTTTTTATGCTTCAAGGAAGTTATTTTACCCTTAGAGGATCTGTTAATGGTCCCTGGTATTGTCCCTGGTATGGTCCCTGGTATGGTCCCTGGTATTGTCCCTGGTATGTTCTCTGATATTGTCCCTGGTATGGTCCCTGGTATGGTCCCTGGTATGGTCCCTGGTATTGTCCCTGGTATGGTCCCTGGTATGGTCCCTGGTATGGTCCCTGGTATGGTCCCTGGTATTGTCCCTGGTATGGTCTCTGGTATGGTCTCTGGTATTGTCCCCGGTATGGTCTCTGGTATGGTTCCTGGTATTGTCTCTGGTATGGTCCCTGGTATGGTCCCTGGTATTGTCCCTGGTATGGTCTCTGGTATTGTCCCTGGTATGGTCCCTGGTATGATCCCTGGTATTGTACCTGGTATGGTCCATGGTATTGTCCCTGGTATTGTCCCTGGTATTGTCCCTGGTATGGTCCCTGGTATGGTCCCTCGTATTGTCCCTGGTATGGTCCCTGGTATTGTCCCTGGTATGGTCCCTGGTATGGTCCCTCGTATTGTCCCTGGTATGGTCCCTGGTATGGTCCCTCGTATTGTCCCTGGTATGGTCCCTGGTATGGTCCCTCGTATTGTTCCTGGTATGGTCCCTGGTATGGTCCCTGGTATGGTCCCTGGTATGGTCCCTGGTATGGTCCCTCGTATTGTCCCTGGTATGGTCCCTGGTATGGTCCCTCGTATTGTCCCTGGTATGGTCCCTGGTATGGTCCCTGGTATGGTCCCTGGTATGGTCCCTCGTATTGTCCCTGGTATGGTCCCTGGCATGGTCCCTGGCATGGTCCCTGGTATGGTCCCTGGAATGGTCCCTGGAATGGTCCCTGGTATGATAGCTTGTTATTAGCCGAAATATCTGTCTGTCTATACTGTAACATAGACTTCTGACTTTAAGGAATATTGTGTTTTAAGTCTGGGCTGGTATCTAATACGAATCCGTCTTTATTGAGACAATAGATTCACTTGATACATTTCGAAACTTTCATGTAAATGTATTATTGTATAAGAATCATGTCACTGAGTATAAACATTGTACAGAAACATAGACAAGTAAGTCGTATGTCGACTGTTTCCCGTATTAAGTCTATATTTATGTATTACACTGCAAGAGATAGAACTTAGTATTATACACTAAGTGTTTGTATGAATTCTTTTGTATTAAAGATCACATATTTTATTTAGTCGGATCAGCCTCCTATGTATAATTCCCGAATTAAAATGGCATTTGCCTAAGGACAACTAGACCAGCGCTTGATTCGACATCTTGTTACAGAAAGGGGCAAAATAGGCCTATAGACATGGCCCCTGATGTAACAGCCACGTTAACGTTAAACAGTAAACATAACAATTCACAGAGATCTAGAGTTCATAGTGGGATGCATAAATAACCAGCACATAGAAGAGCGGAGCTTACGACGACCGAAACGTCGTCGTAAGCTCCTCTCTTCTATGTGCGGGTTATTTGTGTATTGTTCCAGTCACGGTATTGTGCCTTTTTTTGTTAGTCATAGTGTTATATATCCCATCTTATTGCCTAAGAGACTGGTTGGCTGGAAAGATTACCACAGACGAGGTAACAGAATCAGCATCCCAAACTTTGCCCTGGTAAGTTACAATACCACAGCACACCTAACGGTTACCAGACAATCTCGAGCTCTCATCTTATTGTTTATAGCTGATACGGATGACTAAAGAATCTGTGGCTGGTCTTGCGAACTTTAGAAAAATACATAACTGGGTTCCCACAACAGTTAACGTTAAATACGCTACCATGGCATAAATATGGACGTTAATGAGGCCACCTTTTACTGAGACGAGTGACACGTGGTCCAGGACCCTTTCTCCTGAAGCTTGCAATAACGCTGCGCTAACTCCACTGTCAGTGGCATCAGTGTGGGTGCTGCACCTAACTCCATATTTAACTCCACAAAGGCTCCCTGACAACTGACTAACAGTGTGAACGTCATTTTCTGACTGGCAAGGTAAATTAATGGAGTTGTGATATCAGACTAATTATGATAGAATAGCCGTTAAAATCAACTATTCATCAAAATTCTTTGGAGTGACTTTCGATCATGGGAAGGTTTAATAGCTAGGATTGATTGATTTTTTTTTTTGGGGGGGGGATTTTTAGGCGTCGTAGTTGCCCTGTTCTGCTATGTGACCAAATAAAGACTATTGGTGATTTTTAAAATTTAATTTTAGATAAATTTACTACTAAATTATAAAACCTTAATATATTAAATTAAGCAGTGCCTAATTTCTCCACATGGTCATCATCAAACAAGAAGAATGAGGTGTAAGAACGTAGCCGTACATTGCGCATCACAAATCAGCTTTCACAATGTTGGTATTGGCGTCCCTGGTACAACAAATGCAGAGATTACTTTGGCTCTGTCACATAGGGATATTTCTGGCTTATTTACCACGATGCAGAGGGAAGCCCAGGGACGGGAAGATTCTTCACTAAGTACGTTCTCTAGTAATTTATTTTCTCTCTAATTAATTGAAACTTTGCCTGGTGTACTCTGAGGGAGATAATTGACTTAATTTAGCACCCATAGTGCATAATATAGAGTAGAGTATAATTCTGTATACTAATCTTGGGCCTAAGTGAAGCCCTTTATAAGGTGCTCAAGATTCTGAACCCCTCAAGGGAGGTTCCTCGACGCTGGTGAGGGGCTCTTGATCTAGGGAATTGGATCTGTGCTCTAGTACTCTGAATTGAGCCTAAACATCGTCCCCCCCCATGCGTTCTATAATCCTACGGGTTTATCGATCCCATGATTATAATATAATAATAATAATAAAAATAATAATAATAATAATAATAATAATAATAATAATAATAATAATCAGGATTCTGAAGTAGCTGTGAATTTATCAGTTGTACCTTCATAATGCTGGCTTTTACCAGAGTACCTGGCTCAGGTGTCACACTTGTGGGACCATTCAAAGACATGGCATTTATGGGCAGATAAGGCCATAGGTGAAATTATTTGCCTTAACTGATATTCAATACTTTACCACTAGATGTCTTGTTCAGAAGGCAGCTTGGTAGTTATACAAGATCTGCACAACCTTCATAGATTCCGCTAAAGATAATCTCAAGGCTAGTTCAGGACAGGTTCCTGTACCATTACTCTGTTTCATGGTTTGGAAGAATAAGCATTACTCTAGGTTTTTCCCAGAGATTTGTTGTATCGACTGATTTACAGTGAGTTGTACCAGTGATTCAACCCTCTCTCATTTTCTATTATACTGAGTGACTGTATATCACTTGAAAAAGACTAAATCCAACACTCTTCTATAGTCTTTCTCATACTAAAAAAAAAAAGTCTACCGGAAAGCTCTCGTGTCAGACTGGGAAAATTCGAACAATAAATTGCTATCATGGTTTTCAGTGTTTGGTGGAAGCGTTTTAAAGCCTCATGTGATTCAGGATGACATGATGTAAATCTCTGTTCTATCCCAAGATGGGTAAATATTTCCCCGAAGGCCTTTGCCTCAAAATCGAAGCTAAGCTCTGAGTTGACAAACCAGAGCAAACCAACCCAAGAAACGATCTTTCCACAAGTTTCAATATTTCTTAGTTTACACATCACATTATGGCCTCGGGGTATCTGGCGACCTTGCACATCACTATAAATAAGTCTTGGGAGTGAGGTGAACACATAATATGGGACGATTGCTAGTCACCACAGTCCTGACCCACTTTCTCTGCTCCACTTCCATTAGTTCTCTCTCTCTTTCTCTCTATCTATCTATCCATCTATCTTCTCTCTCTCGTTCCTGATTTGTTCTGTTCCTCAATGAACGACGCCTCTCGTTTCTTATCCAAAAATGCTATCTTACGTACATCTGTTGCTGCACGGATTAAACTTAATGGCTAACAGTAAGAGAGAGAGAGAGAGAGAGAGAGAGAGAGAGAGAGAGAGAGAGAGAGAGAGAGAGAGAGAGAATTATAGATGAGCAAGGCCTTGAGCATACCATGTCAAGCATGTGGTAGAAATGTGTTTGTGTGATTGGAAAGAAAATGTAAGTATTCAGGGGAACAAAATTGAGTTACGAAGGAAAGACGATGTGTGGATCAAGTATTTATATTGAAACACATAATTAAACATTACGTAGACAAGGGAAAGAAGCTGTCTGATGTACTCATAGATATTGAAATTAAAGTGACAGGACGGCTAGTGCAGCAAACGTATATAACTTGTGGTTCTATGTGAGCGAAAACTGTGACGAGATTTTATGAGAATGAAGCTTAGTTTAGGGTACGTAGGAGAGATGGAGAATATTTTTCTGCAGATGTTTCTCTCAGATGAGGCTGTGTGATGTCACCATTGCTTTTTAATGTTTAGTAGATGGGGTTGTAAAAGAAATGAATTCTTTTGTGTTAGGGAGAACTGCTCTCTTAAAAGATAACAAAACTGATATAAAAATGGAACTTGTCTCATTTGTTGTTTGCAGATGACGCAGTACTGCTGCAAGATTCATGAAAGATACAGAAGTTGGAGGAAAAGTTTAGAAGTTTATGTAAAATAAGGAAGCCAAAAGCAAAAGTATAATAGAAAAAAAATGCGATGAGCATAAGTGTTGGGGATGAAAGAGCGGAAGTTGAATTAGCAAAGTGTATCGACTGTTATTTCGATACTTGGATACTAAAAAGAGTAAAGAGTATAAGAGGTAGAGTGTGTTAGGCGGAAGTCAGCGGAGACAAATCACATTTATTGCGTAGTATAATGTACGCACTCGCTCTGGAAGCCATACTTATTGCCAGGCATGGTAACCTGGAAAATCTTGTGAACAACAGGTCTAATTACATATATATATATATATATATATATATATATATATATATATATATATATATATATATATATATATATATATATATATATATGCAATAAGATCACAGTAAACAAGTGTTTTCAAAATATGCAAAACAACCACTCTGAAAGAATAGAGAAATTCCAAGCGCTTTCGTGACTACTCACATTATCAATTTATAGATCCATTTATAATTAATAGAATTTGGGAAGAATATAATAATACACTGGACAAATAATAATTTTTAAATTTTCTTGGGTAGAATAGTTTGTGGGTGAGTTGTGCAAAGGACCTATCCAAGTTGGGTCGCCGCGCGTCAGGTGTTTAACCGTTGTGGGATCTGATAATGAGGTGTTGGCCAGACCCCTTATATAGCTTCCTTGGATGCTTTACTTTCATAGTTCCTTGATAATATGAGTAGTCACGAAAGCGCTTGGAATTTCTCTATTCTTTCAGAGTGGTTGTTTTGCATATATATATATATATATATATATATATATATATATATATATATATATATATATATATATATATATATATAAAGTTCAAAAACTAACGAGTTCTTGAATATGAGAGGTGAGAAAGGGTAATACAAGAGAGTAGCGCCAAGTCAGGAACACAAAGCAATTCTAAGATGTTTCCTGTGTTTTGACGGAGAATAAACTGAGACGTTTAGCTCAGTGAGGGACTTTAACAGCCTCGCCAGCACCATCAGTTGAGCTGCCTCGCCAGCACCATCAGTTGAGCTGCCTCGCCAGCACCATCAGTTGAGCTGCCTCGCCAGCACCATCAGTTGAGCTGCCTCGCCAGCACCATCAGTTGAGCTGCCTCGCCAGCACCATCAGTTGAGCTGCCTCGCCAGCACCATCAGTTGAGCTGCCTCGCCAGCACCATCAGTTGAGCTGCCTCGCCAGCACCATCAGTTGAGCTGCCTCGCCAGCACCATCAGTTGAGCTGCCTCGCCAGCACCATCAGTTGAGCTGCCTCGCCAGCACCATCAGTTGAGCTGCCTCGCCAGCACCATCAGTTGAGCTGCCTCGCCAGCACCATCAGTTGAGCTGCCTCGCCAGCACCATCAGTTGAGCTGCCTCGCCAGCACCATCAGTTGAGCTGCCTCGCCAGCACCATCAGTTGAGCTGCCTCGCCAGCACCATCAGTTGAGCTGCCTCGCCAGCACCATCAGTTGAGCTGCCTCGCCAGCACCATCAGTTGAGCTGCCTCGCCAGCACCATCAGTTGAGCTGCCTCGCCAGCACCATCAGTTGAGCTGCCTCGCCAGCACCATCAGTTTAACAGCCTCGCCAGCACCATCAATTGAGCTGCCTCGCCAGCACCATCAGTTGAGCTGCCTCGCCAGCACCATCAGTTGAGCTGCCTCGCCAGCACCATCAGTTTAACAGCCTCGCCAGCACCATCAATTGAGCTGCCTCGCCAGCACCATCAGTTGAGCTGCCTCGCCAGCACCATCAGTTGAGCTGCCTCGCCAGCACCATCAGTTGAGCTGCCTCGCCAGCACCATCAGTTGAGCTGCCTCGCCAGCACCATCAGTTGAGCAGCCTCGCCAGCACCATCAGTTGAGCTGCCTCGCCAGCACCATCAGTTGAGCTGCCTCGCCAGCACCATCAGTTGAGCAGCCTCGCCAGCACCATCAGTTGAGCTGCCTCGCCAGCACCATCAGTTTAACAGCCTCGCCAGCACCATCAGTTTAACAGCCTCGCCAGCACCATCAATTGAGCTGCCTCGCCAGCACCATCAGTTGAGCTGCCTCGCCAGCACCATCAGTTGAGCTGCCTCGCAAGCACCATCAGTTTAACAGCCTCGCCAGCACCATCAATTGAGCTGCCTCGCCAGCACCATCAGTTGAGCTGCCTCGCCAGCACCATCAGTTGAGCTGCCTCGCCAGCACCATCAGTTGAGCTGCCTCGCCAGCACCATCAGTTGAGCTGCCTCGCCAGCACCATCAGTTGAGCTGCCTCGCCAGCACCATCAGTTGAGCTGCCTCGCCAGCACCATCAGTTGAGCTGCCTCGCCAGCACCATCAGTTGAGCTGCCTCGCCAGCACCATCAGTTGAGCTGCCTCGCCAGCACCATCAGTTGAGCTGCCTCGCCAGCACCATCAGTTGAGCTGCCTCGCCAGCACCATCAGTTGAGCTGCCTCGCCAGCACCATCAGTTGAGCTGCCTCGCCAGCACCATCAGTTGAGCTGCCTCGCCAGCACCATCAGTTGAGCTGCCTCGCCAGCACCATCAGTTGAGCTGCCTCGCCAGCACCATCAGTTGAGCTGCCTCGCCAGCACCATCAGTTGAGCTGCCTCGCCAGCACCATCAGTTGAGCTGCCTCGCCAGCACCATCATTTGAGCTGCCTCACCAGCACCATCAGTTGAGCTGCCTCGCCAGCACCATCAGTTGAGCTGCCTCGCCAGCACCATCAGTTGAGCTGCCTCGCCAGCACCATCAGTTGAGCTGCCTAGCCAGCACCATCAATTGAGCTGCCTCGCCAGCACGAGCAGTTGAGCAGCCTCGCCAGCACCATCAATTGAGCTGCCTCGCCAGCACCATCAGTTGAGCTGCCTAGCCAGAACCATCAATTGAGCTGCCTCGCCAGCACCATCAGTTGAGCTGCCTAGCCAGCACCATCAATTGAGCTGCCTCGCCAGCACCATCAGTTGAGCTGCCTCGCCATCACCATCAGTTGAGCTGCCTAGCCAGAACCATCAATTGAGCTGCCTCGCCAGCACGAGCAGTTGAGCAGCCTCGCCAGCACCATCAATTGAGCTGCCTCGCCAGCACCATCAGTTGAGCTGCCTCGCCAGCACCATCAGTTGAGCAGCCTCGCCAGCACCATCAGTTAAGCTGCCTCGCCAGCACCATCAGTTGAGCTGCCTCGCCAGCACCATCAATTGAGCTGCCTCGCCAGCACCATCAGTTGAGCTGCCTCGCCAGCACCATCAGTTGAGCTGCCTCGCCAGCACCATCAGTTGAGCAGCCTCGCCAGCACCATCAGTTGAGCTGCCTCGCCAGCACCATCAGTTGAGCTGCCTCGCCAGCACCATCAGTTGAGCTGCCTCGCCAGCACCATCAGTTGAGCTGCCTCGCCAGGAAAATCATTTGAGTTGCCTCGCCAGCACCATCAGTTGAGCAGCCTCGCCAGCACCATCAGTTGAGCAGCCTCGCTAGCATCATCAGTTGAGCTGCCTCGCCAGCACCATCAGTTGAGCTGCCCCGCCAGCACCATCAGTTGAGCTGCCTCGCCAGCACCATCAGTTGAGCTGCCTCGCCAGCACCATCAGTTGAGCAGCCTCGCCAGCAACATCAGTTGAGCTGCCTCGCCAGCACCATCAGTTGAGCAGCATCGCCAGAACCATCAGTTGAGCAGCCTCGCTAGCATCATCAGTTGAGCTGCTTCGCCAGCACCATCAGTTGAGCTGCCTCGCCAGCACCATCAGTTGAGCTGCCTCGCCAGCACCATCAGTTGAGCAGCCTCGCGAGCACCATCAGTTGAGCAGCCTCGTGAGCACCATCGGTTCAGCAGCCTCGCCAGCACCATCAGTTGAGCAGCCTCGCCAGCACCATCAGTTGAGCAGCCTCGCCAGTACCATCAGTTGAGCTGCCTCGCCAGTACCATCAGTTGAGCTGCCTCGCCAGCACCATCAGTTGAGCTGCCTCGCCAGTACCATCAGTTGAACAGCCTTGCCAGCACCATCAGTTGAGCAGCCTCGCCAGTACCATCAGTTGAGCTGCCTCGCCAGTACCATCAGTTGAGCTGCCTCGCCAGCACCATCAGTTGAGCAGCCTCGCCAGCACCATCAGTTGAGCAGCCTCGCCAGCACCATCAGTTGAGCTGCCTCGCCAGTACCATCAGTTGAAGAGCCTCGCCAGCACCATCAGTTGAGCATCCTCGCCAGCACCATCAGTTGAGCATCCTCGCCAGCACCATCAGTTGAGCAGCCTCGCCAGCACCATCAGTTGAAGAGCCTCGCCAGCACCATCAGTTGAGCAGCCTCGCCAGCACCATCAGTTGAGCAGCCTCGCCAGCACCATCAGTTGAACAGCCTCGCCAGCACAATCAGTTGAGCAGCATCGCCAGCACCATCAGTTGAGCTGCATCGCCAGCAGCATCAGTTGAGCTGCCTCGCCAGTACCATCAGTTGAGCTGCCTCGCCAGCACCATCAGTTGAGCAGCCTCGCCAGCACCATCAGTTGAACAGCCTCGCCAGCACCATCAGTTGAGCAGCCTCGCCAGCACCAACAGTTGAGCTGCCTCGCCAATACCATCAGTTGAACAGCCTCGCCAGCACCATCAGTTGAGCAGCCTCGCCAGTACCATCAGTTGAGCTGCCTCGCCAGTACCATCAGTTGAGCTGCCTCGCCAGCACCATCAGTTGAGCTGTTTCGCCAGCACCATCAGTTGAGCTGCCTCGCCAGCACCATCAATTGAGCTGCCTCGCCAGCACCATCAGTTGAGCTGCCTCGCCAGCACCATCAGTTGAGGAGCCTCGCCAGCACCATCAGTTGAGCTGCCTCGCCAGCACCATCAGTTGAGCTGCCTCGCCAGCACCATCAATTGAGCAGCCTCGCCAGCACCATCAGTTGAGCTGCCTCGCCAGCAAAATCATTTGAGTTGCCTCGCCAGCACCATCAGTTGAGCAGCCTCGCCAGCACCATCAGTTGAGCAGCCTCGCCAGCACCATCAGTTGAGGAGCCTCGCCAGCACCATCAGTTGAGTTGTCTCGCCAGCACCATCAGTTGAGCAGCCTCGACAACACCATCAGTTGAGCAGCCTCGCCACCACCATCAGTTGAGCAGCCTCGCCAGCACCATCAGTTGAGCAGCCTCGCCAGCACCATCAGTTGAGCTGCCTCGCCAGCACTATCAGTTGAGCAGCCTCGCCAGCACCATCAGTTGAGCAGCCTCGCCAGCACCATCAGTTGAGCAGCCTCGCTAGCACTATCAGTTGAGCAGCCTCGCCAGCACCATCAGTTGAGCTGCCTCGCCAGCACTATCAGTTGAGCAGCCTCGCCAGCACCATCAGTTGAGCAGCCTCGCCAGCACCATCAGTTGAGCAGCCTCGCCAGCACCATCAGTTGAGCTGCCTCGCCACCACTATCAGTTGAGCTGCCTCGCCAGCACCATCAGTTCAGTTGCCTCGCCAGCACCATCAGTTCAGCTGTCTCGCCAGTACCATCAGTTGAGCTGCCTCGCCACCACTATCAGTTGAGCAGCCTCGCCAGCACCATCAGTTGAGCTGCCTCGCCACCACTATCAGTTGAGCTGCCTCGCCAGCACCATCAGTTCAGTTGCCTCGCCAGCACCATCAGTTGAGCTGTCTCGCCAGCACCATCAGATGAGCAGCCTTGCCAGCACCATCAGTTGAACAGCCTCGCCAGCACCATCAGCTGAGAAGCCTCGCCAACACTATCAGTTGAGCATCTTCGCCAGCACCATCAGTTGAGCAGCCTCGCCAGCACCATCAGTTGAGCTGCATCGCCAGCACTTGAGCTGCCTCGCCAACACCATCAGTTGAGCTGCCTCGCCAGCACCATCAGTTGAGCTGCCTCGCCAGCACTATCAGTTGAGCAGCCTCGCCAGCACAATCAGTTGAGCTGCCTCGCCAGCACCATCAGTTGAGCTGCCTCGCCAGCACCATCAGTTGAGCTGCCTCGCCAGCACTATCAGTTGAGCAGCCTCGCCCGCCCAATCAGTTGAGCTGCCTCGCCAGCACCATCAGTTCAGTTGCCTCGCCAGCACCATCAGTTGAGCAGCTCCGTCAGCACCATCAGTTGAGTAGCCTCGCCAGCACCATCAGTTGAGCTGCCTCGCCAGCACCATCAGCTGAACAGCCTCGCCAGCACCATCAGTTGAGCTGCCTCGCCAGCACCATCAGTTGAGCTGCCTCGCCAGCACTATCAGTTGAGCTTCCTCGCCAGCATCATGAGTTGAGCTGCCTCGCCAGCACCATCAGTTGAGCTGCCTCGCCAGCACTATCAGTTGAGGTGCCTCGCCAGCACTATCAGTTGAGCTGCCTCGCCAGCACTATCAGTTGAGCTGCCTCGCCAGCACTATCAGTTGAGCTGCCTCGCTAGCAGCATCAGTTGAGCTGCCTCGCCAGCACCATAAGTTGAGCTGCCTCGCCAGCACCATCAGTTGAGCAGCCTCGCTAGCATCATCAGTTGAGCTGCCTCGCCAGTACCATCAGTTGAGCAGCCTCGCTAGCATCATCAGTTGAGCTGCCTCGCTAGCAGCATCAGTTGAGCTGCCTCGCCAGCACCATCAGTTGAGCTGCCTCGCCAGCACCATCAGTTGAGCAGAATCGCTAGCATCATCAGTTGAGCTGCCTCGCCAGCACCATCAGTTGAGCTGCCTCGCCAGCACCATCAGTTGAGCAGCCTCGCAAGCAACAACAGTTGAGCTGCCTCGCCAACACCATCAGTTGAGCAGCCTCGCCAGCAACATCAGTTGGGCTGCCTCGCCAGCACCATCAGTTGAGCAGCCTCGCCAGCACCATCAGTTGAGCAGCCTCGCCAGGACCATCAGTTGAGCTGCCTCGCCAGCAACATCAGTTGGGCTGCCTCGCAAGCACCATCAGTTGAGCAGCCTCGCCAGCACCATCAGTTGAGCAGCCTCCCCAGTACCATCAGTTGAGCTGCCTCGCCAGCACCATCAGTTGAGCTGCCTCGCCAGTACCATCAGTTGAAGAGCCTCGCCAGCACCATCAGTTGAGCAGCCTCGCCAGCACCATCAGTTGAGCAGCCTCGCCAGCACCATCAGTTGAGCAGCCTCGCCAGCACCATCAGTTGAAGAGCCTCGCCAGCACCATCAGTTGAGCAGCCTCGCCAGCACCATCAGTTGAGCAGCCTCGCCAGCACCATCAGTTGAACAGCCTCGCCAGCACCATCAGTTGAGCAGCCTCGCCAGCACCATCAGTTGAGCTGCATCGCCAGCACCATCAGTTGAGCTGCCTCGCCAGTACCATCAGTTGAGCTGCCTCGCCAGCACCATCAGTTGAGCAGCCTCGCCAGCACCATCAGTTGAGCAGCCTCGCCAGCACCATCAGTTGAACAGCCTCGCAAGCACCATCAGTTGAGCAGCCTCGCCAGCACCATCAGTTGAGCTGTCTCGCCAGTACCATCAGTTGAACAGCCTCGCCAGCACCATCAGTTGAGCAGCCTCGCCAGTACCATCAGTTGAGCTGCCTCGCTAGTACCATCAGTTGAGCTGCCTCGTCAGCACCATCAGTTGAGAAGCCTCGCTAGCACCATCAGTTGAAGAGCCTCGCCAGCACCATCAGTTGAGCAGCCTCGCCAGCACCATCAGTTGAGCTGCCTCGCCAGCACCATTAGTTGAACAGCCTCGCCAGCACCATCAGTTGAACAGCCTCGCCAGCACCATCAGTTGAGCTGCCTCGCCAGCACCATCAGTTGAGCAGCCTCGCCAGCATCATCAGTTGAGCTGTCTCGCCAGCACCATCAGTTGAGCTGCCTCGCCAGTACCATCAGTTGAGCTGCCTCGCCAGCACCATCAGTTGAGCAGTCTCGCAAGCAACATCAGTTGAGCTGCCTCGGCAACACCATCAGTTGAGCAGCCTCACCAGCAACATCAGTTGGGCTGCCACGCCAGCACCATCAGTTGAGCAGTCTCGCCAGCACCATCAGTTGAGCAGCCTCGCCAGCACCATCAGTTGAACAGCCTCGCCAGCACCATCAGTTGAGCAATCTCGCCAGCACCATCAGTTGAGCAGCCTCGCCAGCACCATCAGTTGAGCAGCCTCACCAGCAATATCAGTTGAGCAGCCTCGCCAGCACCATCAGTTGAGCAGCCTCGCCAGCACCATCAGTTGAACAGCCTCGCCAGCACCATAAGTTGAGCAATCTCGCCAGCACCATCAGTTGAGCAGCCTCGCCAGCACCATCAGTTGAGCAGCCTCGCCAGCACCATCAGTTGAGCTGCCTCGCCAGCACCATCAGTTGAACAGCCTCGCCAGCACCATCAGTTGAACAGCCTCGCCAGCACCATCAGTTGAGCTGCCTCGCCAGCACCATCAGTTGAGCAGCCTCGCCAGCATCATCAGTTGAGCTGTCTCGCCAGCACCATCAGTTGAGCTGCCTCGCCAGTACCATCAGTTGAGCTGCCTCGCCAGCACCATCAGTTGAGCAGCCTCGCAAGCAACATCAGTTGAGCTGCCTCGCCAACACCATCAGTTGAGCAGCCTCGCCAGCAACATCAGTTGAGCAGCCTCGCCAGCACAATCAGTTGAGCAGCCTCGCCAGCACCATCAGTTGAACAGCCTCGCCAGCACCATCAGTTGAGCAGCCTCGCCAGCACCATCAGTTGAGCTGCCTCGCCAGTACCATCAGTTGAACAGCCTCGCCAGCACCATCAGTTGAGCAGCCTCGCCAGTACCATCAGTTGAGCTGCCTCGCTAGTACCATCAGTTGAGCTGCCTCGCCAGCACCATCAGTTGAGCAGCCTCGCCAGCACCATCAGTTGAGCAGCCTCGCCAGCACCATCAGTTGAACAGCCTCGCCAGCACCATTAGTTGAAGAGCCTCGCCAGCACCATCAGTTGAGCAGCCTCGCCAGCACCATCAGTTGAGCAGCCTCGCCAGCACCATCAGTTGAGCAGCCTCGCCAGCACCATCAGTTGAACAGCCTCGCCAGCACCATCAGTTGAGCTGCCTCGCCAGCACCATTAGTTGAACAGCCTCGCCAGCACCATCAGTTGAACAGCCTCGCTAGCACCATCAGTTGAGCTGCCTCGCCAGCACCATCAGTTGAGCAGCCTCGCCAGCATCATCAGTTGAGCTGTCTCGCCAGCACCATCAGTTGAGCTGCCTCGCCAGTACCATCAGTTGAGCTGCCTCGCCAGCACCATCAGTTGAGCAGTCTCGCAAGCAACATCAGTTGAGCTGCCTCGGCAACACCATCAGTTGAGCAGCCTCACCAGCAACATCAGTTGAGCTGCCTCGCCAGCACCATCAGTTGAGCAGTCTCGCCAGCACCATCAGTTGAGCTGCCTGGCCAGCACCATCAGTTGAGCAGCCTCGCCAGCACCATCAGTTGAACAGCCTCGCCAGCACCATCAGTTGAGCAGCCTCGCCAGCAATATCAGTTGAGCAGCCTCGCCAGCAATATCAGTTGAGCAGCCTCGCCAGCACCATCAGTTGAGCAGCCTCGCCAGCAATATCAGTTGAGCAGCCTCGCCAGCACCATCAGTTGAACAGCCTCGCCAGCACCATCAGTTGAGCAATCTCGCCAGCACCATCAGTTTAGCAGCCTCGCCAGCACCATCAGTTGAGCAGCCTCGCCAGCACCATCAGTTGAGCTGCCTCGCCAGCACCATCAGTTGAACAGCCTCGCCAGCACCATCAGTTGAACAGCCTCGCCAGCACCATCAGTTGATCTGCCTCGCCAGCACCATCAGTTGAGCAGCCTCGCCAGCATCATCAGTTGAGCTGTCTCGCCAGCACCATCAGTTGAGCTGCCTCGCCAGTACCATCAGTTGAGCTGCCTCGCCAGCACCATCAGTTGAGCAGCCTCGCAAGCAACATCAGTTGAGCTGCCTCGCCAACACCATCAGTTGAGCAGCCTCGCCAGCAACATCAGTTGGGCTGCCTCGCCAGCACCATCAGTTGAGCAGTCTCGCCAGCACCATCAGTTGAGCTGCCTGGCCAGCACCATCAGTTGAGCAGCCTCGCCAGCACCATCAGTTGAACAGCCTCGCCAGCACCATCAGTTGAGCAATCTCGCCAGCACCATCAGTTGAGCAGCCTGGCCAGCACCATCAGTTGAGCAGCCTCGCCAGCAATATCACTTGAGCAGCCTCGCTAGCACCATCAGTTGAGCAGCCTCGCCAGCACCATCAGTTGAACAGCCTCGCCAGCACCATAAGTTGAGCAATCTCGCCAGCACCATCAGTTGAGCAGCCTCGCCAGCACCATCAGTTGAGCAGCCTCGCCAGCACCATCAGTTGAGCTGCCTCGCCAGCACCATCAGTTGAGTTGCCTCGCTAGCACTATCAGTTGAGCTGCCTCGCCAGCACTATCAGTTGAGCTGCCTCGCCAGCACTATCAGTTGAGCTGCCTCGTCAGCATCATCAGTTGAGCAGCCTCGCCAGCACCATCAGTTGAGCTGCCTCGCCAGCACTATCAGTTGAGCTGCCTCGCTAGCACCATCAGTTGAGCTGCCTCGCCAGCACCATCAGTTGAGCTGCCTCGCCAGCACCATCAGTTAAGCAGCCTCGCCAGCACCATCAGTTGAGCAGCCTCGCCAGCACCATCAGTTGAGCTGCCTCGCCAGCACCATCAGTTGAGCAGCCTCGCCAGCACCATCAGTTGAACAGCCTCGACAGCACCATCAGTTAAGCAGCCTCGCCAGCACCATCAGTTGAGCAGCCTCGCCAGCACCATCAGTTGAACAGCCTCGACAGCACCATCAGTTGAGCAGCCTCGCAAGCACCATCAGTTGAGCAGCCTCGCCAGCATCATCAGTTGAGCTGTATCGCCAGCACCATCAGTTGAGCTGCCTCGCCAGCACCATCAGTTAAGCAGCCTCGCCAGCACCATCAGTTGAGCAGCCTCGCCAGCACCATCAGTTGAGCTGCCTCGCCAGCACCATCAGTTGAGCTGCCTCGCCAGCACCATCAGTTAAGCAGCCTCGCCAGCACCATCAGTTGAGCAGCCTCGCCAGCACCATCAGTTGAACAGCCTCGCCAGCACCATCAGTTGAGCTGACTCGCCAGCACCATCAGTTGAGCAGCCTCGCCAGCACCATCAGTTGAGCTGCCTCGCCAGCACCATCAGTTGAGCAGCCTCGCCTGCACCATCAGTTGAACAGCCTCGACAGCACCATCAGTTGAGCAGCCTCGCTAGCATCATCAGTTGAGCTGTCTCGCCAGCACCATCAGTTTAGCTGCCTCGCCAGCACTATCAGTTGAGCAGCCTCGCCAGCACCATCAGTTGAACAGCCTCGTCAGCACTATCAGTTAAGCTGCCTCGCTAGCACTATCAGTTGAGCTGCCTCACCAGCACTATCAGATGAGCTGCCTCGCTAGCACCATCAGTTGAGCTGCCTCGCCAGCACCATCAGTTGAGCAGCCTTCGCAGCACCATCAGTTGAACAGCCTCGCCAGCACCATCAGTTGAGCTGCCTCGCCAGCACCATCAGTTGAGCAGCCTCGCCAGCACCATCAGTTGAGCAGCCTCGCCAGCACCATCAGTTGAGCTGCCTCGCCAGCACCATCAGTTGAGCAGCCTCGCCAGCACCATCAGTTGAGCAGCCTCGCCAGCACCATGAGTTGAGCTGCCTCGCCAGCACCATCAGTTGAGCTGCCTCGCCAGCACCATCAGTTGAGCTGCCTCGCCAGCACCATCAGTTGAGCAGCCTCGCCAGCACCATCAGTTGAGCAGCCTCGCCAGCACCATCAGTTGAGCTGCCTCGCCAGCACCATCAGTTGAGCTGCCTCGCCAGCACCATCAGTTGAGCTGCCTCGCCAGCACTATCAGTTGAGCTGCCTCGCCAGCACTATCAGATGAGCTGCCTCGCTAGCACCATCAGTTGAGCTGCCTCCCCAGCACCATCAGTTGAGCAGCCTCGCCAGCACTATCAGTTGATCAGCCTCGCCAGCACCATCAGTTGAACAGCTTCGCCAGCACCATCAGTTAAGCTGCCTCGCCAGCACTATCAGTTGAGCTGCCTCGCCAGTACTATCAGATGAGCTGCCTCGCTAGCACCATCAGTTGAGCTACCTCGCCAGCACCATCAATTGAGCAGCCTCGTCAGCACCATCAGTTGAGCTGCCTCCCCAGCACCATCAGTTGAGCAGCCTCGCCAGCACTATCAGTTGATCAGCCTCGCCAGCACCATCAGTTGAACAGCTTCGCCAGCACCATCAGTTAAGCTGCCTCGCCAGCACTATCAGTTGAGCTGCCTCGCAAGCACTATCAGATGACCTGCCTGGCTAGCACCATCAGTTGAGCTACCTCGCCAGCACCATCAGTTGAGCAGCCTCGCCAGCACTATCAGTTGAGCAGCCTCGCCAGCACCATCAGTTGAACAGCCTCGCCAGCACCATCAGTTAAGGTGCCTCGCCAGCACTGTCAGTTGAGCTGCCTCGCCAGCACTATCAGATGAGCTGCCTCGCTAGCACCATCAGTTGAGCTGCCTCGCCAGCACCATCAGTTGAACAGCCTCGCCAGCACCATCAGTTGAGCAGCCTCGCCAGGACCATCAGTTGAGCTGCCTCGCCAGCACCATCAGTTGAGCAGCCTCGGCAGCACCATCAGTTGAGCTGCCTCGCCAGCACCATCAGTTGAGCAGCCTCGCCAGCACTATCAGTTGAGCTGCCTCGCCAGCATTATCAGTTGAGCTGCCTCGCCAGCACTATCAGTTGAGCTGCCTCGCCAGCACCATCAGTTGAGCAGCCTCGCCAGCACCATCAGTTGAGCTGCCTCGCCAGCACCATCAGTTGAGCTGCGTCGCCATCACCATCAGTTGAACAGCCTCGCCAGCACCATCAGTTGAGCAGCCTTGCCAGCACCATCAGTTGAGCAGCCTCGCCAGCACCATCAGTTGAGCTGCCTCGCCAGCAGTTGAGCTGCATCGCCAGCACTATCAGTTGAGCTGTTTCGCCGGCACCATCAGCTGAGCTGCCTCGCCAGCACCATCAGTTGAGCAGCCTCGCCAGCACCATCAGTTGAGCTGCCTCGCCAGCACCATCAGTTAAGCTGCCTCGCCAGCACCATCAGTTGAGCTGCCTCGCCAGCACCATCAGTTGAGCAGCCTCCCCAGCACCATCAGTTGAGCAGCCTCGCCAGCACCATCAGTTGAGCTGCCTCGCCAGCACCATCAGTTGAGCTGCCTCGCCAGCACCATCAGTTGAGCTGCCTCGCCAGCACTATCAGTTGAGCTGCCTCGCCAGCACTATCAGATGAGCTGCCTCGCTAGCACCATCAGTTGAGCTGCCTCCCCAGCACCATCAGTTGAGCAGCCTCGCCAGCACTATCAGTTGATCAGCCTCGCCAGCACCATCAGTTGAACAGCTTCGCCAGCACCATCAGTTAAGCTGCCTCGCCAGCACTATCAGTTGAGCTGCCTCGCCAGCACTATCAGATGAGCTGCCTCGCTAGCACCATCAGTTGAGCTACCTCGCCAGCACCATCAGTTGAGCAGCCTCGCCAGCACTCTCAGTTGAGCAGCCTCGCCAGCACCATCAGTTGAACAGCCTCGCCAGCACCATCAGTTAAGCTGCCTCGCCAGCACTATCAGTTGAGCTGCCTCGCCAGCACTATCAGATGAGCTGCCTCGCTAGCACCATCAGTTGAGCTGCCTCGCCAGCACCATCAGTTGAACAGCCTCGCCAGCACCATCAGTTGAGCAGCCTCGCCAGGACCATCAGTTGAGCTGCCTCGCCAGCACCATCAGTTGAGCAGCCTCGGCAGCACCATCAGTTGAGCTGCCTCGCCAGCACCATCAGTTGAGCTGCCTCGCCAGCACGATCAGTTGAGCTGCCTCGCCAGCATTATCAGTTGAGCTGCCTCGCCAGCACTATCAGTTGAGCTGCCTCGCCAGCACCATCAGTTGAGCAGCCTCGCCAGCACCATCAGTTGAGCTGCCTCGCCAGCACCATCAGTTGAGCTGCGTCGCCAGCACCATCAGTTGAACAGCCTCGCCAGCACCATCTGTTGAGCAGCCTCGCCAGCACCATCAGTTGAGCAGCCTCGCCAGCACCATCAGTTGAGCTGCCTCGCCAGCAGTTGAGCTGCATCGCCAGCACTATCAGTTGAGCTGTTTCGCCGGCACCATCAGCTGAGCTGCCTCGCCAGCACCATCAGTTGAGCAGCCTCGCCAGCACCATCAGTTGAACACCCTCGCCAGCACCATCAGTTGAGCAGCCTCGCCAGCACCATCAGTTGAGCAGCCTCGCCAGCACCATCAGTTGAGCTGCCTCGCCATCACCATCAGTTGAGCTGCCTCGCCAGCACCATCAGTTGAGCTGCCTCGCTAGCACCATCAGGTAAGCTGCCTCGCCAGCACTATCAGTTGAGCTGCCTCGCCAGCACTATCAGTTGAGCTGCCTCGCCAGCATCATCAGTTGAGCAACCTTGCCAGCACTATCAGTTGAGCTGCCTCGCCAGCACCATCAGTTGAGCAGCCTCGCCAGCACCATCAGTTGAGCTGCCTCGCCAGCACCATCAGTTGAGCTGCCTCTCCAGCACTATCAGTTGAGCTGCCTCGCCAGCACCATCAGTTGAGCTGCCTCGCCAGCACTATCAGTTGAGCTGCCTCGCCAGCACCATCAGTTGAGCTGTCTCGCCAGCACCATCAGTTGAGCTGCCTCGACAGGTTTACCTGCTGCTGCAGATTAGCCTCAGTCCTTCTATTTAAGAAACTGGTTCAAACGTACAGCAGACACAGCCAAGTAGATCATTGAAAAGCAGCAGCATCACTAGCAGCAGCAGCAGCAGCAGCAGCAGCAGCAGCAGCAGCAGCAGCAGCAGCAGCAGCAGCAGCAGCAGCAGCAACAACAACAACAACACAAACAGCAGAAGCAGTAGCAGCTTGCCAGAGTATCACTGCGTGGAGTCAAACCAGGCGAAGGTTGTACTGCTAACCACGCTAGCACATACACGCTGACCACACTGACACATACACTGCTGACCACACTGACACATACACTGCTGACCACACTTACACATACACTGCTGACCACACTGATACAAATACTGCTGACCACAGTGGCATACACTGTTGACCACACTGACATATACACTGTTGACAAGACTGATACATACACTGTTGACCACACTGACACATACTCTGCTAACCACACTGACATACACTGTTGACCACACTGATATATACGCTGTTGACCACACTGACACATACACTGTTAACAGGACTGACACATATACTGCTGACCACACTGACACAAATACTGCTGACCACAGTGACATACACTGTTGACCACACTGACATGTACACTGTTGACAAGACTGACACATACTCTGCTAACCACACTGACATACACTGTTAACCGCACTGATACATACACTGTTGACCACACTGACACATACACTGTTAACGAGACTGACACATACACGGTTGACCACACTGACATACACTGCTGATCACACTAACACATACACCGTTGACCACACTGGCACTTACACTGTTGATCACACTGACACCTACACTGTTGACCACTCTGACACATTCACTGTTGACCACACTGACACATACACTGTTGACCACACTGACACATTGTTGACAAGACTGACACATACGCTGTTGACCACTATGACACATACACTGTTGGCCACAATGACACATACACTGCTGACAAGTCTGACACATATATTTTTGACCACCCTGACACATGCACTGTTGACCATATTGACATACACTGTTGACCACACTGACACATACACTACTGACCACACTGACACATACACTGCTGACCACTCTGACACATACACTGTTGACCACACTGACACATACACTGTTGACCACACTGACACATACACTACTGACCACACTGGCACATACACTGCTGACCACACTGGCACATACACTGCTGACCACACTGACACATACACTACTGACCACACTGACACATACACTACTGACCACACTGACACATACACTACTGACCACACTGGCACATACACTGCTGACCACACTCACACATACACTGCTGACCACTATGACATACACTGTTGACCACACTGCCACATACACTGTTAACCACCTTGACGCATACACTGCTGACCACACTGACCCATACACTGCTGACAACTCTAAAACATACACTGTTGACCACACTGACATACACTGTTGACCACAATCACATACACTCTTGACCAGACTGACATACACTGGCGACCACACTGATATACACTGTTGACCAGAATGACATACACTGTTGACCGCAATGTCATACACTGTTGACCAGACTGACACATACACTGTTGGCCAGACTGACACATACACTGTTGACCACACTGACACATACACTGTTGACCATACTGACAACACTAACATACACTGCTCACAACACTAACATACACTGCTGGCTACACTGACATACACTGCTGAGAACATTGACATGCGTTGCTGACAACACTAACATACACTAATGAGAACACTGACATGCACTGTTGACAGCACTGACATACACTGTTGACAGCACTGACATACGCAGCTGACAATAGCATTGACTGCTGAGAACACTGACCCATATGCTGCTGACAACACTGGCATACACTGCTGACAATACTGACATGCACTGTTGACGACACAAAGATATGACGCTGACAACACTAGCATACACTGATGACAACATTCACATATACACTGATGACAACACTGACATACACTGCTGATAACACTATCATACACTGCTGACAACGCTGACATACACTGCTGACAACGCTAATATACACTGCTGACAACACTAACATACACTTCTGACAACACTAAAATACACTGCTGACTACACTGATGCATACAATGTTTACAACACTGACATACATTGCTGACAACACTGACATGCACTGCTGATATCAATAAAATTCACTGCTGACAACACCAAGCTACACTGCTGATAACAGTGACATACACTGCTGACAACAAAGACACTGCTGACCACACTGACATACACTGCTGACAACACTGACACATACTCTGCTGACCACACTGACATACACTGTTGACCACACTGATACATACACTGTTGACCACACTGACACAGACACTGTTGACGAGACTGACACATACACTGTTGACCATACTGACACGTATACTGCTGACCACACTGACACATACACCGTTGACCACACTGACACATACACCGTTGACCACACTGACACATACACCGTTGACCACACTGACACATACACTGTTGATCACACTGACACCTACACTGCTGACCACACTGACACATACACTGTTGATCACACTGACACCTACACTGCTGACCACACTGACACATACACTGTTGATCACACTGACACATACACTGTTGACCACACTGACACATACACTGTTGACCACACTGACACATACACTGTTGATCACACTGACATATTCACTGCTGACAAGTCTGACACATACATTTTTGACCACACTGACACATACACTGTTGACCAGACTGACATACACTATTGACCAAATTGACATACACTGTTGACCACAATAGCACATACATTGATGACCACAATTACATACACTGTTGATCACACTGACTCATGCAATGTTGACCACAATGACATATACACTCTTGACCATATTGACATACACTGCTGACCACACTGACACATACACTGCTGACCACACTGACATACATTGCTGACCACACTGACACATGCACTGTTGACCATACTGACAACACTAACATACACTGCTGACAAAACTGACATATACTGCTGAGAACATTGACATGCGTTGCTGAGAACACTAACATACACTAATGAGAACACTGACATACGCTGTTGACCTCACTGACATACGCAGCTGACAATAACATAGACTGCTGAGAACACTGACCCATATGCTGCTGACAACACTGGCATACACTGCTGACAATACTGACATGCACTGTTGACAACACAAAGATATGATGCTGACAACACTAGCATACACTGCTGACAACATTCACACATACACTGATGACAACACTGACATACACTGCTAACAACACTAACATACACTGCTAAGAACACTAACATGTACTGGTGACCACACTGACACATACTCTGCTGACCACACTGACATACGCTGTTGACCACACTGATACACACACTGTTGACCACACTGACATATACACTGTTGACCACACTGACACATACACTGCTGACCACACTGACACAGACACAGACACTGTTGACGAGACTGACACATACACTATTGACTACACTAACACTTACACTGCTGACCACACTGACACATACACCGTTGACCACACTGACACCTATACTGTTGCCCACACTGACACATACACTGTTGCCCACACTGACACATACACTGCTGACCACACTCACACATACACTGCTGACCACAATGACATGCACTGTTGACCACACTGACACATACATTGTTGACAACCCTGACACATACACTGCTGACCACACTGACAGGAACACTGATAGGCACAATGAAGAGGTGTCTCGGTAAAGTACTACACCGGAAGAGAATTAATTTGGAAGAATTCCATGCAGTGTTAGTGGAGGCGGAGAATCGTATAAATAATAGGCCTCTCTTGTACATGAGTGATACACCTGATGCAGATGTATTAACACCTTCTCACCTAATATGTGGAAGGATATTGGAAGCTGCCCCTGTCTATAGAGATAATCCTGAAGAAAGTGATGAAGATTACAATGATGCGGCAGTGTTGTGTAATAAATTTAAAATGTTAAATAAAGTAATTGATCATTGGTCTAATGTGTGGCGTAAGCAATATCTTGTTACACTACATGAACACTTTTATGGTGTGACAGAGGCAGTAAATCGACAGAACATTCAACCAGGTGACATTGTGTTAATTGACACTGAACAACATCGAACATTGTGGCCTCTGGGCAAAGTATTGACATTGTACCCAGATGTTCAATGTGTTGTCAGGAATGTCAAAGTGTGTGTCATGGCCAGGAAAGTTTACACACAATTAATAAATTGATTCCCTTGGAATTATATGGTATTCAATCAAATGTAAATGAAAATCTAAGGTAAAGTGACACGAGTGATACTGAAGGTAACGCTGACCAAGTGATGCAGGAAGATGAAATTGTAGCAAGACCTACTAGGAGAACAGCCACTCAAGCCAGAACTGGCTGGAATCGTCTCCTAAAGGAAGGAGCAGTGTGGAAAATACTGTATATTCTCCAAAAATAGTGTATTTTGTATGTAAATTAGTGTAATATATTGTAGGTAATAAAAATTAATTTGTAAATAAATAAAGAACCAGCGATGGGTGAGCGTCGCTGGGGAAGAGACGCCATTGTTTTGAACAGGGCAGAAGGCACGCGAGTGAAATGTGCATAAATTTCGTCGCTCTGGAGGTTAAATTGCGGTTGAAACCTCCCAAATAGGAGCAGAAAATGTTGGATTTGCAGTCCTGCACAACGTGAGCATTAGGCGAATGGACAGGAAAGCTTTGGAACCCCAGCTTAGTCATGTCTATTTTGTGTTGAAATTCTGGCCAGTATTTTCTTCGTAAATTTAGGCAGGGGGTTTGTATGACACACTGTAATCTCCAGACTAATTGGTGAGTCTTATTATTATAAATTCTCCTTCACTGTATATGTATTCACATTTTAAATTTATTATACAGTCCAACTATTTATATTAATGTTTTTACCAGAATTCCTGGTGATGTAAATTTCATGTGAAATTAATATAGGTCCAGAGTGACTTGTGGAGAGATAGATTATCGTAGGTATCGAAGGAGGACATTTTTTGCCTTCTAGGTGTCCTAAAATTCCTACTTGTCTCAATAACCTTGATAAAGAAAAATTATATTGGTTACCATTTACTGGTATGTATCTTATGAGTTACATCCAGGTAAATTTAATTTTCCACAGCTGACAACATTGACACAGCAGACAACATTGACACTGCTGATAACACTGACACTACTGAAAACACTGACACTACTGACAACACTGACACTGCTGACAACACTGACACTGCTGAAAACACTGACACTGCTGACAACACTGACACTGCTGACAACACTGACATTGCTGAAAACACTGACACTACTGACAACACTAACACTGCTGACGACACTGACACTGTTGAAAACACTGACACTACTGACAACACTGACACTGCTGACAACACTGACACTGCTGACAACACTGACACTGCTGAAAACACTGACACTGCTGACAACACTGACACTGCTGACAACACTGACATTGCTGAAAACACTGACACTACTGACAACACTAACACTGCTGACGACACTGACACTGTTGAAAACACTGACACTACTGACAACACTGACACTGCTGACAACACTGACACTGCTGAAAACACTAACACCACTGATAACACTGACACTACTGACAACACTGACACTACTGACAACACTGACACTGCTGACAACACTGACACTACTGACAACACTGACACTACTGACAACACTGACACTGCTGACAACACTGACACTGCAGACAACACTCACCCTACTGACAACACTGACACTGCTGACAACACTGACATTGCTGACAACACTGACACTGCTGACAACACTGACATTGCTGACAACACTGACACTGCTGACAACACTGACAGTGCTGACAACACTGACACTGTTGACAATACTGACACTGCTGACAACACTGACACTGCTGACAACACTGACTCTACTGACAACACTGACGCTGCTGACAACACTGACACTGCTGACAACACTGACACTGCCGGCAACACTGACACTGCTGACAACTCTGACACTACTGACAACACTGACACTGCTGACAACACTGACTCTGCTGACAACACTGGCACTGCTGACAACACTGACACTGCTGACAACACTGACACTGCTGACAACACTGACTCTACTGACAACACTGACGCTGCTGACAACACTGACACTGCTGACAACACTGGCACTGCTGACAACACTGACACTGCCGACAACACTGACTCTACTGACAACACTGACACTGCTGACAACACTGACACTGCTGACAACACTGAGTCTACTGACAACACTGACACTGCTGACAACACTGACACTGCTGACAACACTGACACTGCTGACAACACTGACACTGCTGACAACACTGACTCTACTGATAACACTGAATCTGCTGACAACACTGACATTGCTGACAACACTGACACTGCTGACAACATTGACACTGCTGACAACACTGACACTGCTGGCAACACTGACACTGCTGACAACGCTGGCTCTACTGACAACACTGACGCTGCTGACAACACTGACACTACTGACAACACTGACACTGCTGACAACACTAACACTGCTGACAACACTAACACTACTGACAACACTGATACTACTGACAACACTGACACTGCTGACAACACTGACACTGCTGACAACACTGGCGCTACTGACAACACTGACGCTGCTGACAACACTGACACTACTGACAACACTGACACTGCTGACAACACTGACACTGCTGACAACACTAACACTACTGACAACACCGACACTACTGACAACACTGACACTGCTGACAACACTGACACTGCTGACAACACTGACACTGCTGACAACACTGACACTGCTGACAACACTGACTCTACTGACAACACTGACACTGCTGACAACACTGACACTGCTGACAACACTGACACTGCTGACAACACTGACACTGCTGACAACACTGACGCTGCTGACAACACTGACACTGCTGACAACACTGACACTGCTGACAATACTGACTCTACTGACAACACTGATACTGCTGACAAAACTGACACTGCTGACAACACTGACACTGCTGACAACACTGACACTGCTGACAACACTGACACTGCTGACAACACTGACACTACTGACAACACTGACTCTACTGACAACACTGACACTGCTGACAATACTGACTCTACTGACAACACTGACGCTGCTGACAACACTGATACTGCTGACAACACTGACACTGCTGACAACACTGACACTGCTGACAACACTGACACTGCTGACAACACTGACACTGCTGACAACACTGACACTGCTGACAACACTGACACTGCTGACAACACTGGAGTGCTTATAAAAACTCTGGTTAATTTTTACATTTTCTGAAAATGTACAAAATATTTGTTGATAGTTTTAAAAATAATGTTTAACGACTGAGGGGAAGACTGAGGGGAAGACTGAGGGGAAGACTGAGGGGAAGACTGACGGGAAGACTGAGGGGAAGACTGAGGGGAAGACTGAGGGGAAGACTGACGGGAAGACTGAGAGGAAGACTGAGGGGAAGACTGAGGGGAAGACTGAGGGGAAGACTGAGGGGAAGACTGAGGGGAAGACTGAGGGGAAGACTGAGGGGAAGACTGAGGGGAAGACTGAGGGGAAGACTGAGGGGAGGCTGAGGGGAAGACTGAGGGGAAGACTGAGGGGAAGACTGAGGGAAAGACTGAGGGGAGGCTGAGGAGAAGACTGAGGGGAGGCTGAGGGGAAGGCTGAGGAGAAGACTGAGGGGAAGACTGAGGGGAAGACTGAGGGGAAGACTGAGGGAAGACTGAGGGGAAGACTGAGGGGAAGACTGAGGGAAGACTGAGGGAAGACTGAGGGGAGGCTGAGGGGAAGACTGAGGGGAAGACTGAGGGGAAGACTGAGGGGAAGACTGAGGGGAAGACTGAGGGGAAGACTGACGGGAAGACTGACGGGAAGACTGAGAGGAAGACTGAGGGGAAGACTGAGGGGAAGACTGAGGGGAAGACTGAGGGGAAGACTGAGGAGAAGACTGAGGGGAAGACTGAGGGGAAGACTGACGGGAAGACTGAGGGGAAGACTGAGGGGAAGACTGAGGGGAAGACTGACGGGAAGACTGAGGGGAAGACTGAGGGGAAGACTGAGGGGAAGACTGAGGGGAAGACTGACGGGAAGACTGAGAGGAAGACTGAGGGGAAGGCTGAGGGGAAGACTGAGGGGAAGACTGAGGGGAAGACTGAGGGGAAGACTGAGGGGAAGACTGAGGGGAAGACTGAGGGGAAGACTGAGGGAAAGACTGAGAGGAAGACTGACGGGAAGACTGACGGGAAGACTGACGGGAAGACTGAGGGGAAGACTGAGGGGAAGACTGAGGGGAAGACTGAGGGGAAGACTGAGGGGAAGACTGAGGGGAAGACTGAAGGGAAGACTGAGAGGAAGACTGAGGGGAAGACTGAGGGGAAGACTGAGGGGAAGACTGAGGGGAAGACTGAGGGGAAGACTGAGGGGAAGACTGAGGGGAAGACTGAGGGGAAGACAGAGGGGAAGACTGAGGGGAAGACTGATGGGAAGACTGAGGGGAAGACTGAGAGGAAGACTGAGGGGAAGACTGAGGGGAAGACTGAGGGGAAGACTGAGAGGAAGACTGAGGGGAAGACTGAGGGGAAGACTGAGGGGAAGACTGAGGGGAAGACTGAGGGGAAGACTGAGGGGAAGACTGAGGGGAAGACTGAGGGGAAGACTGAGGGGAAGACTGAGGGGAAGACTGAGAGGAAGACTGACGGGAAGACTGACGGGAAGACTGACGGGAAGACTGAGGGGAAGACTGAGGGGAAGACTGAGGGGAAGACTGAGGGGAAGACTGAGGGGAAGACTGAGTGGAAGACTGAGGGGAAGACTGAGGGGAAGACTGAGGGGAAGACTGAGGGGAAGACTGAGGGGAAGACAGAGGGGAAGACTGAGGGGAAGACTGAGGGGAAGACTGAGGGGAAGACTGAGGGAAAGAGCGAGGGGAAGACTGAGGGGAAGACTAAGGGGAAGACTGAGGGGAAGACTGAGGGGAAGACTGAGGGGAAGACTGAGCCGAAGACTGAGGGGAAGACTGAGGGATAGATTGAAGGGAAGACTGAGGGGAAGACTGAGGGATAGAGTGAGGGGAAGACTAAGGGGAAGACTGAGGGGAAGAGTGAGGGGAAGAGTGAGGGGAAGAATGAGGGGAAAACTGAGGGGAAGAGTGAGGGGAAGACTGAGGGGAAGACTGAGGGGAAGAGTGTGGGGAAGACTGAGCGAAAAACTGAGGGGAAGAGTGAAAGGAAGACTGAAGGGAAGGGTGAGGGGAAGAGTGAGGGGAAAACTGAGAAGACGAGTGAAGGGAAGACTTAGGGGAAGAGCGAGGGGAAGACTGAGGGGAAAACTGAGGGGTAAGGGTGAGGGGAAGACTGAGCGGAAAACTGAGGGGTAAGAGTGAGGGGAAGACTGAGGGGAAAACTGAGGGATAAGAGTGAGGGGAAGACTGAGGGGAAGACTGAGGGGAAGACTGAGGAGAAAGAGTGAGGGGAAGAGTGAGGGGAAAACTAAGGGGAAGACTGAGGGGAAGACTGAGGGGAAAACTGAGGGGAAAAGTGAGAGGAAAACTGAGGTGAAGAGCGAGGGGAAGACTGAGGGGAAAACTGAAGGGAGAGTGAGGGGAAGACTGAGGAGAAGAGTGAGGGGAAGACTGAGGGGAAAACTGAGGGGAAGACTGAGGGGAGGACTCAGGGGAAGAGCGAGGGGAAGAGTGAGGGGAAGACTGAGGGGAAGACTGAGGGGAAGACTGAGGGGAAGACTGAGGGGAAGACTGAAGGGAAATCTGAGGGGAAGAGTGAGAGAAAGAGTGAGGGGTAGACTGAGGGGAAGAGTGAGGGGAAGACTGAGGGGAAGACTGAGGGGAAGACTGAGGGGAAGACTGAGGGGAAGAGCGAGGGGAAGACTGAGGGGAAAACTTAGGTGTAAGAGTGAGGGGAAGACTGAGGGGAAAACTGAGGGGTAAGAGTGAGGGGAAGACTGAGGGGAAAACTGAGGGGTAAGAGTGAGGGGAAGACTGAGGGGAAAACTGAGGGGTAAGAGTGAGGGGAAGACTGAGGGGAAAACTGAGGGGTAAGAGTAAGGGAAGACTGAGGGGAAAACTGAGGGGAAGACTGAGAGGAAGACTGATGGGAAAACTGAGGGGAAGAGTGGTGGGAAGACTGAGGGGAAGACTGAGGGGAAGAGTGAGGGGAAAACTGTGGGGAAGAGTGAGAGGAAGAGTGAGGGGAAGAGTGAGGGGAAGACTGAGAGGAAGAGTGAGGTGAAGAGTGAGCGGAAGAGTGAGGGGAAGAGTTAGGGGAAGAGCGAGGGGAAGAGTGAGGGGAAGAGTGAGGGGAAGAATTAGGGGAAGAGCGAGGGGAAGAGCGAGGGGAAGAATGAGGGGAAGAGTGAGGGGAAGAGTGAGGGGAAGAGTGAGGGGAAGAGTGGGATAAGAATGAGGGGAAGACCGAGGGGAAGACTGAGGGGAAGACCGAGGGGAAGACTGAGGGGAAGACTGAGGGGAAGAGTGAAGGGAAGAGTGAGGGGAAGAGTGAGGGGAAGTGTGAAGGGAAGACTGAGGGGAAGACTGAGGGAGAGTGAAGGGAAGCGTGAGGGGAAGAGTGAGGGGAACAGTGAGGAGAAGAGTGAGGGGAAGAGGGACGGGTAGAGCGAGAGGAAGAGTGAGGGGAAGAGTGAAAGGAAGAGTGAGGGGAAGAGTGAGGGGAAGAGTGAGGGGAAGAGTGAGGGGAATGGGAAGAGCGAGGGGAAGAGAGTGGGGGGAAGAGCGAGGGGAAGAGTGAGGGGAAGAGTGAAGGGATGAGTGAGGGAGAGAGTGAGGGAGAGAGTGAAAGGAACAGCGAGGGGAAGTGGAAGAGCGAGGGGAAGTGGAAGAGCGAGGGGAAGTGGAAGAGCGAGGGGAAGAAGAAGAGTGAGGGGAAGGGGAAGAGTGAAAGGAAAGGGAAGAGAGAGGGGAAGGGAAAGAGTGAGGGGAAGGAGAAAAGTGAGGGGAAGAGTGAGGGGAATAGGAAGAGTGAGGGGAAAGGGAAGAGTGAGGGGAAGGGGAAGATTGATTGGAAGGAGAAGACGAGGAGGAATAGGAGAAGACATGGGAGGAAGAGAGGAGAGGCTTAGAGGCATAGGAAAAGATGAATGAGAAGAATAATGCTGTGAAGGAGAGGAAAATGAAGATTACAATGAGAGAAGATGAGACGAGAGGAAGGATGGAAGGTAGTGAGGATGATAGTGAGGATGGTAGTGAGGATGATAGTGAGGATGGTAGTGAGGATGGTGGTGAGGATGGTAGTGAGGATGGTGGTGAGGATGGTACTGAGGATGGTAGTGAGGATGGTGGTGAGGATGGTAGTGAGGATGGTAGTGAGGATGGTAGTGAGGATGGTAGTGAGGATTGTGGTGAGGATGGTAGTGAGGATTGTGGTGAGGATGGTACTGAGGATGGTGGTGAGGATGGTACTGAGGATGGTGGTGAGGATGGTACTGAGGATGGTAGTGAGGATGGTAGTGAGGATGATAGTGAGGATGGTAGTGAGGATGGTAGTGAGGATGGTGGTGAGGATGGTACTGAGGATTGTGGTGAGGATGGTACTGAGGATGGTGGTGAGGATGGTACTGAGGATGGTGGTGAGGATGGTAGTGAGGATGTTTGTGAGGATGGTAGTGAGGATGGTGGTGAGGATGGTAGTGAGGATGGTGGTGAGGATGGTAGTGAGGATGGTAGTGAGGATGGTAGTGAGGATGGTGGTGAGGATGGTAGTGAGGATGGTGGTGAGGATGGTACTGAGGATTGTGGTGAGGATGGTACTGAGGATGGTGGTGAGGATGGTACTGAGGATGGTGGTGAGGATGGTAGTGAGGATGATAGTGAGGATGGTAGTGAGGATGGTGGTGAGGATGGTAGTGAGGATGGTGGTGAGGATGGTAGTGAGGATGGTAGTGAGGATGGTAGTGAGGATGGTAGTGAGGATTGTGGTGAGGATGGTAGTGAGGATTGTGGTGAGGATGGTACTGAGGATGGTGGTGAGGATGGTACTGAGGATGGTGGTGAGGATGGTACTGAGGATGGTAGTGAGGATGGTAGTGAGGATGATAGTGAGGATGGTAGTGAGGATGGTAGTGAGGATGGTGGTGAGGATGGTACTGAGGATTGTGGTGAGGATGGTACTGAGGATGGTGGTGAGGATGGTACTGAGGATGGTGGTGAGGATGGTACTGAGGATGGTAGTGAGGATGGTAGTGAGGATGATAGTGAGGATGGTAGTGAGGATGGTAGTGAGGATGGTAGTGAGGATGGTAGAGAGGATGGTAGTGAGGATGGTAGGTAGGATGGTAGTTAGGATTGTAGTGAGGATGGTGGTGAGGATGGTGGTGAGGATGGTGGTGAGGATGATGGTGAGGATGGTGGTGAGGATGGTGGTGAGGATGGTGGTGAGGATGGTGGTGAGGATGGTGGTGAGGATGGTGGTGAGGATGGTGGTGAGGATGGTGGTGAGGATGGTGGTGAGGATGATGGTGAGGATGGTGGTGAGGATGGTGGTGAGGATGGTGGTGAGGATGGTGGTGAGGATGGTAGTGAGGATGATAGTGAGGATGGTACTGAGGATGGTGGTGAGGATGGTAGTGAGGATGGTAGTGAGGATGGTACTGAGGATGGTAGTGAAGATGGTGTTGAGGATGGTAGTGAGGATGGTTGTGGGGATGGTAGTGAAGATGGTGGTGAGGATGGTAGTGAGGATGGTAGTGGGGATGGTAGTGAGGATGGTAGTGAGGATGGTAGTGAGGATGGTAGTGAGGATGGTAGTGAGGATGGTAGTGAGGATGGTAGTGAGGATGGTAGAGAGGATGGTAGTGAGGATGGTAGGTAGGATGGTAGTTAGGATTGTAGTGAGGATGGTATTGAGAATGTTAGTGAGGATGGTAGTGAGGATGGTAGTTAGGATGGTAGTGAGGATGGTAGTGAGGATGGTAGTTACGATGGTAGTTAGGATGGTAATGAGGATGGTAGTTAGGATGGTAGTTAGGATGGAAGTTAGGATGATAGTGAGGATGGTAGTGAGGATTGTAGTGAGGATGGTAATTAGGATGATAGTTAGGATGGTAGTGAGGATTGTAGTTAGGATGGTAGTTAGGATGGTAGTTAGGATATTAGTTAGGATGATAATGAGGATGGTAGTGAGGATGGTAGTTAGGATGGTAGTTAGGATGGTAGTTAGGATCGTAGTGAGGATGGTAGTGAGGATGGTAGTGAGGATGGTAGTTAGGATGGTAGTTAGGATGGTAATGAGGATGGTAGTTAGGATGGTAGTGAGGATGGTAGTTAGGATGGTAATGAGGATGGTAGCGAGCATGGTAGGATGGTAGAGAGGATGGTAGTGAGGATGGTAGTGAGGATGGTAGTGAGGGTGGTTCAGAGGATGGGAGAGAGGATGCTAGTGAGGATGGTAGTGAGAATGGCAGAGAGGATGGTAGAGAGGATGGTAGTGAGGATGGTAATGACTATGGTAGTGAGGATGGTAGAGAGGATTGTAGTGATGATGGTAGTGAGGATGGTAGAGAGGATGGCAGTGAGAATGGTAGTGAGGATGGTAATGAGGATGATAGTGAGGATGGTAGTGAGGATGGTAGTTTGGATGGTAGTGAGTATGGTAGTGAGTATGGTAGTGAGGATGGTAGTGAGGATGGTAGTGAGGATGGTAGCGAGGATGGTAGTTTGGATGGTAGTGAGTATGGTAGTGAGTATGGTAGTGAGGATGGTAGTGAGGATGGTAGTGAGGATGGTAGTGAGGATGGTAGTGAGGATGGTAGTGAGGATGGTAGTGAGGATGGTAGTGAGGTTGGTAGTTTGGATGGTAGTGAGTATGGTAGTGAGTATGGTAGTGAGGATGGTAGTGAGGATGGTAGTGAGGATGGTAGTGAGGATGGTAGTGAGGATGGTAGTGAGGTTGGTAGTTTGGATGGTAGTGAGTATGGTAGTGAGTATGGTAGTGAGTATGGTAGTGAGGATGGTAGTGAGGATGGTAGTGAGGATGGTAGTGAGGATGGTAGTGAGGTTGGTAGTTTGGATGGTAGTGAGTATGGTAGTGAGTATGGTAGTGAGGATGGTAGTGAGGATGGTAGTGAGGATGGTAGTGAGTATGGTAGTGAGTATGGTAGTGAGGATGGTAGTGAGGATGGTAGTGAGGATGGTAGTGAGGATGGTAGTTAGGATGGTAGTTAGTATGGTAGTGAGGATGGTAGTGAGGATGGTAGTGAGGATGGTAGTGAGGATGGTAGTGAGGATGGTAGTTAGGATGGTAGTTAGTATGGTAGTGAGGATGATAGTGAGGATGGTAGTGAGGATGGTAGTGAGGATGGTAGTGAGGATGGTAGTGAGGATGGTAGTTAGGATGGTAGTTAGTATGGTAGTGAGGATGGTAGTGAGGATGGTAGTTAGGATGGTAGTGAGGATGGTAGTGAGGATGGTAGTGAGGATGGTAGTGAGGATGGTAGTTAGGATGGTAGTGAGGATGGTAGTGAGGATGGTAGTTAGGATGGTAGTGAGGATGGTAGTGAGGATGGTAGTGAGGATGGTAGTTAGGATGGTAGTGAGGATGGTAGTGAGGATGGTAGTGAGGATGGTAGTGAGGATGGTAGTGAGGATGGTAGTTAGGATGGTAGTGAGGATGGTAGTGAGGATGGTAGTGAGGATGGTAGTGAGGATGGTAGTGAGGATGGTAGTGAGGATGGTAGTGAGGATGGTAGTTAGGATGGTAGTGAGGATGGTAGTGAGGATGGTAGTGAGGATGGTAGTGAGGATGGTAGTGAGGATGGTAGTGAGGATGCTAGTGAGGATGGTAGTGAGGATGGTCATCAAACTTTACATTGAACTACATCTGCCACTTTTCAGATCAAGACATTAATTTGTCCAAAACCTTCTCAGAATCAATCATTCGGCCTATTTTTTTATCATCAATAATTTTTTTCATTTGATGAATGGTTTTGAAAACCCACAAGTTGAAGAATTGAGACACGTATGAAACATAAAGATTCCCATATGTTGCATAAGTGTCTCAATTCTTCAAATTTAATCATGCCACTTGCAATTCTTTCATGAAGGTCATTAATGTAAATTATGAACAACAATGGGCCCAATGTGGCCCGGTGGCCTGGTGGCTAAAGCTCCCGCTTCACACACGGAGGGCCCGGGTTCGATTCCCGGCGGGTGGAAACATTTCGACAAGTTTCCTTACACCTGTTGTCCTGTTCACCTAGCAGCAAATAGGTACCTGGGTGTTAGTCGACTGGTGTGGGTCGCATCCTGGGGGACAAGATTAAGGACCCCAATGGAAATAAGTTAGACAGTCCTCGATGACGCACTGACTTTCTTGGGTTATCCTGGGTGGCTAACCCTCCGGGGTTAAAAATCCGAACGAAATCTTATCTTATCTTATCTTATGGGCGTAAAACTGATCCTTGTGGAACGCCACTAGTGACCGATCCCCATTCAGATTTGACCCCATTAATGCAAACTTTCTGCTTGCTATTGGTAAGTGATGCGTCGATCCATGATAGAACGTTACTTCGTATACCATGAGCTGCCACTTTTCTTAAGAGTCTTTTTTGAGGTACTCTCTCGAAGGTTTTACTGAAATCCAAATAAGGAACGACGTCTCGTGAATCCATGCCGAGACTCATTAATCAAATTATGCTCATCAAGGTGACTTCTCATAATATCAGCTATAATTGATTCTAATAATTTGCTTACTTTAAGACCTCAGGCTTATTGGACGGTAATTTGATAGAATGGACTTCCCTAATTTAAATATAGAAATTACATTAACCATCTTCCAAATCTCTGGCACAGCACCAGTTTAGATGGATGCATTGAACACGCTCGTTAGCAGCTAAGTTCCAACTTTCATTCTTTGAGTACTCTTGAAAACAATTCATCGGGTCCCGGGGACTTATTTTGTTTCAGTTTATCTACCTATTTTATAACCATTTCTCTCGTGACAGTCATGTAAACACTGACAAAAAGTTACCATTAAATAGAAAACACATTCCCTGTTCATTATCAGTCAACTGTGTATCTCCAATTTTCAACGCTTCTACTTTTCCCCTGACCTTCGTCTTATATACTTGAAAAAACCCTTTAGGATTAATCTTTGATTCATTACCAACCTTAATTCCTTGGTCGTTTTTAACCTTTCTAATCTTCTTTTTTACTTTTATTTTAAAATTAATGTATTAGTCAACTCTCCTCTTTTGATGCATTTATTCCTCTTTTCTATCCTAATAGTTGCTTTAATCTCCTATTAATCCATTTAGGATCGTCCTTATTTGACCTAATCTCTCCCTGGGTAATATACATATATATATATATATATATATATATATATATATATATATATATATATATATATATATATATATATATATATATATATATATGTATATATATATATATATATATATATATATATATATATATATATATATATATATATATATATATATATATATATATATATATATATATATATATATATATACTCAGATCACATCGTACATTATTAAGAAAAAAAATCATAAATGCAGATCCCTTCGTTATCGTAAGTATGATCATTGTTAACAAACTCATTAGCTAGACTACCCCAGTCGAGATTAGACAAGTGTTTCCTAAGTCCATTATAATCGGCAGAACGAAAATCGGGGAATTTTACCGGTAGGCTCTGTTACACACTGTTTCAGAAAACAGTCCTGAACTACTTCCAGGAAGTCACTGGCCTCCAGATTACCAGTCAAAGAAGCCCAGTCATTTTGACTAAAGTTAAAATCCCATATGGTGCGTGTTTCAATCTTCAAGCTGTCGGTTTTCAAAACCATTTATCACATCTGTCAGACACTGCAACATCATGGGATCTTGATACAAAGAATTTTTCAATACTTGTCCAACCTTTGGACGAAGACCTACTTACACTAGTGGATGGTTCCAGTGTGATCCCGCCTCCTCCTGCTTCGACTCACCTGACTACAATACAGTGTATAAGCCACTTCTCCGGCCCTATTCCGTACTTTCTACAAGAATGAACACATCGATGAAGGACTCATTACCTCAACTCCTCTCCTTTCACCTTTCTGTTTTTTATTGGACTGATGAAGCCACTGTGTGGCTAAACGTTTCTTCAGTAATGATTCTCATATGGTGCATAAGTGTCTCAGTCTACCATAAAATACATTAATATTTTTTTTTCCTGCTCATTTTTCCTATTCATCTTTGCTTTTCCACAATTTCTGTTTTCATCGTTATCCAGTGTTACTCAATGACTTATTCTTATGATTCATGATATCAAAGCCTAAATCAATATTTCTACTCATTATTTTCTCTTCCTAAACCCATACCTCTAACTAATTCTAGTTTAAAGCCCTAATAACACCCTCAACTGAACTATCGAGAATATCCACACCTACCCAGGATGAGTGAACGCCCTCTCTGGCATACATGCCATTTCTGCAATAGAAGTGGTCCCATTTGTCCATGAACGGTACTACATTATCTTTATAGTGTTTGTCTATTCAACAATTAATACCAATTGCTCTGGACAGCCATTCATTTTCAACACCCTTTCTTGGCAAAATGCCACATATAATTATGTCTATCGCTGTCCTATACCTGCTAAGCCCTCACTTCTGCACTTGCCTACATCATTGCCTCCAGCCCTGAGGCAGATAATAGGATTGATCCCATTACCATTCATGATTTTTTCAAGCCAGCTAACAATATCTTCCACCCCAGCCCCAGAAAAGCAAACCCCTCTGTCTCCTACTTCTATCCTTCAAGCAGAAGGCCCTATCCATGTACCTAATCTGACTGTCCCCAGTAAGCACAATGTTCTTCGTCGTGTGGCAGATGCAGTTCAATGTAGATAAATGCAAGGTTCTGAAGCTCGGGAGTGTCCATAACCCTAGCACTTATAAGTTAAATGATGTAGAACTTAGCCATACAGATTGCGAAAAGGACTTGGGGGTTATGGTAAGCAGCAACCTTAAACCAAGACAGCAATGCCTAAGCGTACGTAATAAGGCAAATAGATTATTCGTATTTATATCAAGAAGTGTAAGCAACAGAAGTCCAGAGGTCATGTGTCAACACAGCAAATGGAAAGACATAGGTAGAGCTGACATCCTTAATAACCTTTCTTCTTATGCTCTCAGTGATACAGAATCCGCAGCACTCAGCTTAGGTCTCAAGTTTGCTACTGGCATACGGAAGCCTAAATGCGAGTTAGACACAGTGATCAAAAACCATAACTTCGGTGACTCTGAATTTAACAAAGGTTTCATACAAGGACTCATTGCAGCTGCAGTTTTTGAACCTAGTCGTCTGCACTGCAGGAGGCCTGTTGGCCCATACTAGGCAGGTCCTTTACAATTCATCCCACTAACAAAACATTTGCCCAACCCAATTTTCAATGCCACCCAAGAAATAAGCTCTGATGTGAAAGTCCCACTCAAATCCAACCCCTCCCACTCATGTACTTATCCAACCTAAATTTGAAACTACCCAAAGTCCCAGCCTCAATAACCCAACTAGGTAGACTGTTCCACTCATCAACTACCCTATTTCCAAACCAATACTTTCCTATGTCCTTTCTAAATCTAAACTTATCTAATTTAAATCCATTAATGCGGGTTCTCTCTTGGAGAGACATCCTCAAGACCTTATTAATATCCCCTTTATTAATACCTATCTTCCACTTATACACTTCGATCAGGTCTCCCCTCATTCTTCGTCTAACAAGTGAATGTAACTTAAGAGTCTTCAATCTTTCTTCATAAGGAAGATTTCTAATGCTATGTATTAATTTAGTCATCCTACGCTGAATGATTTCTAACGAATTTATGTCCGTTCTGTAATATGGAGACCAGAACTGAGCTGCATAATCTAGGTGAGGCCTTACTAATGATGTATAAAGCTGCAGTATGACCTCTGGACTTCTGTTGCTTACACTTCTTGATATAAATCCCAGTAATCTATTTGCCTTATTACGTACGCTTAGGCATTGCTGTCTTGGTTTAATACCCATTTTTATGCAACAGTTCAAGCGATCTCGGACATACAATGCCACCCCACCCCCCTTCCCGATACTTCTATCTACTTGGAACAATTTAAAACCCTGAATGTGACATTCCGCAGGCATGTCCCGACTTTTTGAATTAAACCACGTCTCAGTTATGACAAATACATCAATGTTACCTGCACTAGCAACTATTCTCAACTCGTCCATCTTATTCCTAGCACTACGGCAATTAGCATAATATACACTGAAAGACTCTTCGTTCTCTTTACCCTTCCTGCTCGTTTCTGTTTTTCTACTAAACCTATTACTGTCCTTATCGCCTAGTGTCACTGGCTTTTCACTAAGGTGGTTGAGGAGGTAGATCATGGTAATGAATATGATATTGTGTATATGGACTTCAGTAAGGCTTTCGATAGATTTCCACACCAGAGGCTATTGAGGAAACTTAAGGCACACGGAATAGGAGGAGAAATTTTTTCCTGGGTAGAGGCATGGCTGACAAATAGACAGCAGAGAGTTTGCATAAATGGGGAGAAATCAGAATGGGAGCACGTCACAAGCGGTGTTCCTCAGGGGTCAGTGTTGGACCCGTTGTTGTTCACAATTTACTTAAACGACATAAGCAAATTTGCTGATGACACCAAAATAGGCCGTCCAATTCATTCTAATGAGGACATTAGAGCACTCCAGGATGATTTGAATAGACTGATGCAATGGTCGGAGAAGTGGCAGATGCAGTTTAATGTTGACAAATGCAAAGTTCTAAATGTTGGACAGTTAAATAACCATGCCACATATAAACTAAATAATGTAGATCTTAATACTATTGATTGCGAAAAGGATTTAGGAGTTCTGGTTAGCAGTAACCTAAAACCAAGACAACAGTGCATTAGTGTTCGCAATAAAGCTAACAGAATTCTTGGCTTCATATCTAGAAGTATAAATAATAGAAGTCCTCAGGTTGTTCTTCAACTCTATTTATCCTTGGTTAGGCCTCATTTAGATTATGCTGCACAGTTCTGGTCACCGTATTACAGAATGGATATAAATGCTCTGGAAAACGTACAAAGGAGGATGACAAAGACGATCCCATGTATCAGAAATCTTTCCTATGAATCTGCACTCTCTCGAAAGGCGTAAAATTAGGGGGGATATGATCGAGGTGTATAAATGGAAAACAGGAATAAATAAAGGGGATGTAAATAGCGTGCTGAAAATTTCCAGCCGAGACAGGACTCGCAGCAATGGTTTCAAGTTGGAAAAATTCAGATTCAGGAAGGATATAGGAAAGCACTGGTTTGGTAATAGAGTTGTGGATAAGTGGAACAAACTCCCGAGTACAGTTATTGAGGCTAAAACGTTGTGTAGTTTTAAAAATAGGTTAGATAAATACATGAGTGGGTGTGGATGGGTGTGAGTTGGACCTGACTAGCTTGTGCTGTTGGGTCTGGTGCAGTGCTCCATCCTTGAGTGGAGGTGACCAGACTGGGTGGGTCATTGGGCTAATCCGTGGGGGGTGGGTCATTGGGCTAATCCGGGGGGATGGACATGGACCTGCTCCGCTTGGGTCAGTGGGCCTGTTGCAGTGTTCCTTCTTTCTTATGTTCTTATGTATCTAGTAGACAGTCAGTGGTATATAGCAGATAGTCAATGGTATCTTGCAGATAGTCAATGGTATCTAGCAGATAGTTAGTGGTATCTAGTAGATAGTCAGTGGTATCTAGCAGATAGTCAGTGGTATCTTGCAGATAGTCAATGGTATCTAGCAGATAGTCAGTGGTATCTAGCAGATAGTCAGTGGTGTCTAACAGATAGTCAGTGATATCTAGCAGATAGTCAACGGTATCTAGCAGACAATCAGTGGTATCTAGCAGATAGTCAGTGGTGTCTAACAGATAGTCAGTGATATCTAGCAGATAGTCAATGGTATGTAGCAGATAGTCAGTGGTATCTAGCAGATAGTCAGTGGTATCTAGCAGATAGTCAATGATATCTAGCAGATAGTCAGTGGTATCTAACAGATAGTCAGTGGTATCTAGCAGATAGTCAGTGGTATCTAACAGATAGTCAGAGGTATCTAGCAGATAGTCAGTGGTATCTAGGACATAGATGCTACTGAACACGACGGAGTCATGTTCAGCAGTGAATAACGGTGTCATGTTCAGTAGTGAATGATGGTGTCATGTTCAGCAGTGAATGATGGTGTCATAGTCAGCTGTTAATGATGGAGCCATGTTTAGTTGTTAATGATGGTGTCATGTACACCTGTAAAAGATGGTGTCATGTTCAAATGTTAAAGATGGTATCATATTCAGCAGTGAATGATGGTGTCATGTTCAAATGTTAAAGATGGTATCATATTCAGCAGTGAATGATGGTGTCATGTTCAGCTGTTAATGATGGTGTCATGTTCAGCTGTTACAGATGGTGTCATGTTCAGCTGTTAATGATGGTGTCATGTTCAGCTGTTAATGATGGTGTCATGTTCAGCTGTTAATGATGGTGTCATGTTCAGCTGTTAATGATGGTGTCATGTTCAGCTGTTAATGATGGTGTCATGTTCAGCTGTTACAGATGGTGTCATGTTCAGCTGTTAATGATGGTGTCATGTTCAGCTGTTAATGATGGTGTCATGTTCACCTGTTACAGATGGTGTCATGTTCAGCTGTTAATGATAGTGTCATGTTCAGCTGTTAATGATGGTGTCATGTTCAGCTGTTACAGATGGTGTCATGTTCAGCTGTTAATGATGGTGTCATGTTCAGCTGTTAATGATGGTGTCATGTTCAGCTGTTAATGATGGTGTCATGTTCAGCTGTTAATGATGGTGTCATGTTCAGCTGTTAATGATGGTGTCATGTTCAGCTGTTACAGATGGTGTCATGTTCAGCTGTTAATGATGGTGTCATGTTCAGCTGTTAATGATGGTGTCATGTTCAGCTGTTAATGATGGTGTCATGTTCAGCTGTTAATGATGGTGTCATGTTCAACTGTTAATGATGGTGTCATGTTCAGCTGTTAATGATGGTGTCATGTTCAGCTGTTAATGATGGTGTCATGTTCAGCTGTTAATGATGGTGTCATGTTCAGCTGTTAATGATGGTGTCATGTTCAGCTGTTAATGATGGTGTCATGTTCAGCTGTTAATGATGGTGTCATGTTCAGCTGTTAATGATGGTTTCATGTTCAGCTGTTAATGATGGTGTCATGTTCAGCTGTTAATGATGGTGTCATGTTCAGCTGTTAATGATGGTGTCATGTTCAGCTGTTAATGATGGTGTCATGTTCACCTGTTACAGATGGTGTCATGTTCAGCTGTTAATGATGGTGTCATGTTCAGCTGTTACAGATGGTGTCATGTTCAGCTGTTAATGATGGTGTCATGTTCACCTGTTGCAGATGGTGTCATGTTCAGCTGTTAATGATGGTGTCATGTTCACCTGTTACAGATGGTGTCATGTTCAGCTGTTAATGATGGTGTCATGTTCAGCTGTTAATGATGGTGTCATGTTCAGCTGTTAATGATGGTGTCATGTTCAGCTGTTAATGATGGTGTCATGTTCAGCTGTTAATGATGGTGTCATGTTCAGCTGTTAATGATGGTGTCATGTTCAGCTGTTAATGATGGTGTCATGTTCAGCTGTTAATGATGGTGTCATGTTCAGCTGTTAATGATGGTGTCATGTTCAGCTGTTAATGATGGTGTCATGTTCAGCTGTTAATGATGGTGTCATGTTCAGCTGTTAATGATGGTGTCATGTTCAGCTGTTAATGATGGTGTCATGTTCAGCTGTTAATGATGGTGTCATGTTCAGCTGTTAATGATTGTGTCATGTTCAGCTGTTAATGATGGTGTCATGTTCAGCTGTTAATGATGGTGTCATGTTCAGCTGTTACAGATGGTGTCATGTTCAGCTGTTAATGATGGTGTCATGTTCACCTGTTACAGATGGTGTCATGTTCAGCTGTTACAGATGGTGTCATGTTCAGCTGTTAATGATGGTGCCATGTTCAGCTGTTAATGATGGTGTCATGTTCAGCTGTTAATGATGGTGTCATGTTCAGCTGTTAATGATGGTGTCATGTTCAGCTGTTAATGATGGTGTCATGTTCATGTTAATGATGGTGTCATGTTCAGCTGTTAATGATGGTGTCATGTTCAGCTGTTAATGATGGTGTCATGTTCAGCTGTTAATGATGGTGTCATGTTCAGCTGTTAATGATGGTGTCATGTTCAGCTGTTAATGATGGTGTCATGTTCAGCTGTTAATGATGGTGTCATGTTCAGCTGTTAATGATGGTGTCATGTTCAGCTGTTAATGATGGTGTCATGTTCAGCTGTTACAGATGGTGTCATGTTCAGCTGTTAATGATGGTGTCATGTTCACCTGTTACAGATGGTGTCATGTTCAGCTGTTACAGATGGTGTCATGTTCAGCTGTTAATGATGGTGTCATGTTCAGCTGTTAATGATGGTGTCAGGTTCACCTGTTACAGATGGTGTCATGTTCAGCTGTTAATGATGGTGTCCTGTTCAGCTGTTAATGATGGTGTCATGTTCAGCTGTTAATGATGGTATCAATGTTCAGCTGTTAATGATGGTGTCATGTTCAGCTGTTAATGATGGTGTCATGTTCAGCTGTTACAGATGGTGTCATGTTCAGCTGTTAATGATGGTGTCATGTTCAGCTGTTAATGATGGTGTCATGTTCAGCTGTTAATGATGGTGTCATGTTCAGCTGTTACAGATGGTGTCATGTTCAGCTGTTAATGATGGTGTCATGTTCAGCTGTTACAGATGGTGTCATGTTCAGCTGTTACAGATGGTGTCCTGTTCAGCTGTTAATGATGGTGTCATGTTCAGCTGTTAATGATGGTGTCATGTTCAGCTGTTAATGATGGTGTCATGTTCAGCTGTTAATGATGGTGTCATGTTCAGCTGTTAATGATGGTGTCATGTTCAGCTGTTACAGATGGTGTTATGTTCAGCTGTTAATGATGGTGTCATGTTCAGCTGTTAATGATGGTGTCATGTTCACCTGTTACAGATGCTGTCATGTTCAGCTGTTAATGATGGTGTCATGTTCAGCTGTTAATGATGGTGTCATGTTCAGCTGTTAATGATGGTGTCATGTTCAGCTGTTAATGATGGTGTCATGTTCAGCTGTTAATGATGGTGTCATGTTCAGCTGTTAATGATGGTGTCATGTTCAGCTGTTAATGATGGTGTCATGTTCAGCTGTTAATGATGGTGTCATGTTCAGCTGTTAATGATGGTGTCATGTTCAGCTGTTAATGATGGTGTCATGTTCAGCTGTTACAGATGGTGTCATGTTCAGTAAACATTCGTTAACTTCAGTTTTACTAAACATTTCAAATATTTATTTTTCTTGAGGAAATCACATTAAATTTATACAGGAGAGAGAGAGAGAGAGAGAGAGAGAGAGAGAGAGAGAGAGAGAGAGAGAGAGAGAGAGAGAGAGAGAGAGAGAGAGAGAGAGAGAGAGAGAGAGAGAGAGAGAGAGAGAGAGAGAGAGAGAGAGAGAGAGAGAGAGAGAGAGAGAGAGAGAGAGAGAGAGAGAGAGAGAGAGAGAGAGAGAGAGAGAGAGAGCAAGGCAAACAAGACAGCCAGGAAGCTTACAGCACTTCGCCGTATCTCGCATCTGCTTGACAGTAAGGGTTGGAAGATTCTGTACGAGGCAAAAGTACGCTCGCACCTTGAGTATGCTCCACTTTCTTGGTTTGCCTGCCCCCCCCCCCCTCTCATCTGCGACTGCTTGACGGAGTAGAGAACAGAATAAGACGTCTCATCTCTCGCCTGGGCCAATCCTGGACAGATCTGTCATTTCAGCAGAGCCTTTAACACAGGAGGGATGTGGGTGGCCTTACTGTTACGAACAAGGACAACATTGTCAAAGTACCACACTTGATCCACTTCGAGGACAGCGTGAAACAAGCTTTTATGCCACAAGACGGGCAGAAAGCAGCAACTTCACTCTGGCTGTACCCTTCTCCAGAACATCACTCCATCTGAGATCATACATACCCAGGATGACTCGAGTATGGAACACATTCGTACAGCATTATGATGTCAACGAGATAAAGTCAGTTGATCAAATGAAAATGCTGGCCCACAGATGGCTCCAACTTCATCCTGTTCCCTACTTGTATATTTCATAATAAATATACTTGTATGTTTCATAACAATAAAAATGCTTTCAAATGAGCTGATGTAGGTAACAACTCTTAGCTTGTCAATAAAGTTAGGAATCCTTAACCTGTAAATAGCTTGTCATTTAAGTTAGGGATCCTTAACCTAACCTTGTCAAACCCTATGTAAAACAGAGAGAGAGAGAGAGAGAGAGAGAGAGAGAGAGAGAGAGAGAGAGAGAGAGAGAGAGAGAGAGAGAGAGAGAGAGAGAGAGAGAGAGAGACAGACAGACAGACAGACAGACATACAGACAGACAGACCGACAGAGAGATTGTTAATATGATGTGTCGTTGAGATGCATAAATTAGGTCACACTACAGGATAAAAGACACACACACACACACACACACACACACACACACACACACACACACACAGGGAAATCGGCCTGACGACACTGGAGGACAGGAGGGTCAGGGGAGACATGATAACGACATATAAAATACTGCGCGGAATAGACAAGGTGGACAAAGACGGGATGTTCCAGAGAAGGGACACAGACACAAGAGGTCACAATTGGAAGTTTAAGACTCAGATGAATCAAAGGGATGTTAGGAAGTATTTCTTCAGTCATAGAGTAGTCAGGCCGTGGAATAGCCTAGAAAGTGACGTAGTGGAGGCGGGAACCATACATAGTTTTAAGGCGAGGTATGATAGAGCTCATGGGGCAGGGAGAGAGAGGACCTAGTAGCAATCAGCGAAGAGGCGGGGTCAGGAGCTGTGAATCGACCCCTGCAACCACAAATAGGTGAGTACAAATAGGTGAGTACACACATACACACACACACACACACACCAACAAGCACAAACACACACCAGCAAGCGCGCACACACACACACACACACACACACACACACACACAGGTTTGTTCCCAAGGGAAGCAGAAATATTGGGAAGACCAGAACTAGTCCTTGGTTCACCCAAAGGCGTAGGGAGGCAAAAACTAGGTGTACTAGAGAATTGAAAAGGTACAGAAGACAAAGAACTCAGGAAAATAAAGAGATAAGCCGAAGAGACAGAAACTAATATGCACAGATAAGAAGGGAGGCTCAGCGACAACATGAAAATGACGTAGCATCGAAAGTCAAGTCTGACCCGAAGCTGTTGTTTAGCCACATCAGGAGGAAAACAACAGTCAAGGACCAGGTAATCAGGCTGAGGAAGGATGATGGGGAGTTCACAAGAAACGATCAAGAGGTATGTGAGGAGCTCAACACGAGATTTAAAGAAGTATTTACAGTGGAAATCGGTAGGACTCCAGGAATTCAGAACAGGGAGGTACACCAACAAGTGCTGGATGAGGTACACATAACCGAGGAGGAGGTGAAGAAGCTGCTATGTGAACTTGACACCTCAAAGGCGGTGGGACCAGACAACCTCTCTCCGTGGGTCCTTAGAGAGGGAGCAGAGATGCTATGTGTGCCACTAATAAAGATCTTCAATACATCCATTGAAACTGGGCAACTCCCTGAGGTATGGAAGATGGCAAATGTAGTCCCAATTTTTAAAAAAAGACATAGGCATTAAACTACAGACCTGTGTCACTAACGTGTATAATATGCAAAGTCATGGAGAAGATCATCAGGAGTAGAGTGGTGGAGCACCTGGAAAGAAACAAGTGTATAATCGACAACCAGCACGGTTTCAGGGAAAATCCTGTGTCACAAACCTACTGGAATTTTATGACAAGGTGACAGAAGTAAGACAAGAGAAAGAGGGGTGGATAGACTGCATTTTCTTGGACTGCAAGAAGGCCTTCGACACAGTTCCTCACAAGAGGTTACTGCAAAAACTAGAGGATCAGGCACACTTAACAGAAAAGGCACTGCAATGGATCAGAGAATACCTGGCAGGGAGGCAACAACGAGTCATGGTACGTGACGAGGTGTCAGAGTGGGCGCCTGTGACAAGCGGGGTTCCACAGGGGTCAGTCCTAGGACATGTGCTGTTTTTGGTATATGTGAATGACATAACGGAATTAATGAGGAGAATCAAATCGGTCGAGGATCAGGCAGGACTACAAAGAGACCTGGAGAGGCTACAAGCCTGGTCCAGCAATTGGCTCCTTGAATTTAACCCTGCCAAATGCAAAGTCATGAAGATTGGGGAAGGGTAAAGAAGACCGCAGACGGAGTACAGAGTAGGGGGGCCAGAGACTACAAACCTCAGTCAAGGAAAAAGATCTTGGGGTGAGTATAACACCAGGCACATCTCCTGAAGCGCACATCAACCAAATAACTGCTGCAGCATATGGGCGCCTAGCAAACCTCAGAACAGCATTCCTACATCTTAATAAGGAATCGTTCAGGACCCTGTACGCCGTGTACGTTAGGCCCATATTGGAGTATGCGGAACCAGTTTGGAACCCACACCTAGCCAAGCATGTGAAGAAACTAGAGAAAGTGCAAAGGTTTGCAACAAGACTAATCCCAGAGCTAAGAGGTATGTCCCAAGAGGAGAGGTTAAGGGAAATCAACCTGACGACACTGGAGGACAGGAGAGATAAGGGGGACATGATAACGACATACAAAATACTGAGAGGAATTGACAAGGTGGACAAAGACAGGATGTTCCAGAGATTGGACACAGCAACAAGGGGACACAGTTGGAAGTTGAAGACACAGATGAATCACAGGGATGTTAGGAAGTATTTCTTCAGCCACAGAGTAGTCAGGAAGTGGAATAGTTTGGGAAGCGATGTAGTGGAGGCAGGATCCATACATAGCTTTAAGCAGAGCTATGATAAAGCTCACGGTTCAGGGAGAGTGACCTAGTAGCGATCAGTGAAGAGGCGGGGCCAGGAGCTTGGACTCGACCCCTGCAACCTCAACTAGGCGAGTGCAACTAGGTGAGTACACACAAACACACACACACACACACACACACACACACACACACACACACACACACACACACACACACACACACACACACACACACACACACACACACACACACACACACACACACACACACACACACGCCAGGTGGCAGCAACATGATGGCACGGTGCCAGAATAACAGGCACCAGAGCCTTTATGAATGAGCTGGCCACTACTTTCATCCCAGGTGTTGGTACCAACACATTGACACCCACCATGTGTTGACACCCACCATGTGTTGGCATCCACCATGTGTTGGCGCCCACCATGTGTTGGCACCATGTGTTGGCACTCACCATGTGTTGGCACCATGTGTTGACACCCACCATGTGTTGGCATCCACCATGTGTTGGCACCCACCATGTGTTGTCACCATGTGTTGACACCCATCATGTGTAGGCACCATGTGTTGACACCGAACATGTGTTGGCACCATGTATTGACACCCACCATGTGTTGGCATCCACAATGTGTTGGCACCCACCATGTGTTGTCACCATGTGTTAACATCCACCATGTGTTGTCACCATGTGTTGACACCCACCATGTGTTGGCACCATGTGTTGACACCCACCATGTATTGGCACCCACCATGTGTTGGCACCATGTGTTGACTCCCATCATGTGTTGGCATCCACCATGTGTTGGCACCCACCATGTGTTGTCACCATGTGTTAACACCCACCATGTGTTGTCACCATGTGTTAACACCCACCATGTGCTGGAACCATGTGTAGACACCCACCATGAGTTGGCATCCACCATATGTTGACACCCACCATGTGTTGGCACCATGTGTTGGCACCATGTGTTGATACCCACCATGTGTTGGCACCATGTGTTGACATCCACCATGTGTTGACATCCATCATGTGTTGACATCCTCCATGTGTTGACACCCACGATGTGTTGGCACCAAGTGTTGACATCTACCATGTGTTGGCACCATGTGTTGACACCCATGATGTGTTGGAACCAATTGTTGACACCCACCATGTGTTGGCACCATGTGTTGACACCCACCATGTGTTGGCACCATGTGTTACACCCACCATGTGTTGGCATCCACCATGTGTTGGCACCCACCATGTGTTGTCACCATGTGTTGACACTCACCATATGATGGCACCCACCATGTGTTGGCACTATATGTTGACATCCACCATGCGTTGGCACTATGTGTTGACACCCACCATGTGTTGGCACTATGAGTCGACACCATTTGTTGACACCCACCATGTGTTGGCACCATATGTTGACACCCACGATGTCTTTGCAACAAGTGTTGACACCCACCATGTGTTGGCACCATCTGTTGACACCCACGATGTCTTTGCACCAAGTGTTGACACCCACCATGTGTTGACACCCACCGTGTGTTGACACCCACCATGTGTTGGCACCCACCATGTGTTGGCACTCACCATGTGTTGGCACCCATAACGTGTTGGCACCCACCATGTGTTGGCAACCACCATGTATTGGCACCACTATGTGTTGGCATCCACCATAAGTTGACACCCACCATGTGTGGGTATCCACCATGTGTTGGCACCATGTATTGGCACTCACCTTGTGTTGACGCCCAACAAGTGTTGACATTTATCATTTGCGTCGCTTACAGTACGCTCTTATGTATATTCATACATACATACATGCATATATATATATATATATATATATATATATATATATATATATATATATATATATATATATATATATATATATATATATATATATATATATATATATATATATATATAGTTTTATTTAACAAGTCGGCCGTCTCCCACCGAGGCAGGGTGACCCAAAAAGAAAGAAAATCCCCAAAAAGAAAATACTTTCATCATCATTCAACACTTTCACCTCACTCACACATAATCACTGTTTTTACAGAGGTGCTCAGAATACAACAGTTTAGAAGTATATACGTATAAAAATACACAATATATCCCTCCAAACTGCCAACATCCCAAACCCCTCCTTTAGACTGCAGGCATTGTACTTCCCATTTCCAGGACTCAAGTCCGGCTATATAAAATATCCGGTTTCCCTGAATCCCTTCACTATATATTGCCCTGCTCACACTCCAACAGATCGTCAGGTCCCAAATAACATTCGTCTTCATTCACTTCTATCTAACACGCTCACGCACGCTTGCTGGAAGTCCAAGCCCCTCGCTCACAAAAACCTCCTTTACCCACTCCCTCCTACCTTTTCGAGGACTACCCTTACCCCGCCTTCCTTCCCCTACAGATTTATACTCTTTCCATGTCATTCTACTCTGATCCATTCTCTCTAAATGACCAAACCACCTCAACAACTCCTCTTCAGCCCTCTGACTAATACTTTTATTAACTCCACACCTTCTCCTAATTTCCACACTCCGAATTTTTTGCATAATATTTACACCACACATTACCCTTAGACAGGACATCTCCACTGCCTCCAACCGCCTCCTCGCTGCTGCATTCACAACCCAAGCTTGACACCCATATAAGAGTGTTGGTACTACTATACTTTCATACATTCCCTTCTTTGCCTCCATAGATAGCATTTTTTGTCTCCACATATATCTCAATTCACCACTCACCTTTTTTCCTTCATCAATTCTATGATTAACCTCATCCTTCATAAATCCATCCGCTGACACGTCAACTCCCAAATATCTGAAAACATTCACTTCTCCCATACTCCTCCTCCCCAGTTTGATATCCAATTTTTCTTATCTAAATCATTCGATACCCTCATCACCTTCCTCTTTTCTATGTTCACTTTCAACTTTCTACCTTTACACACATTCCCAAATTCGTCCACTAACCTTTGCAATTTTTTCATTAGAATCTCCCATAAGCACAGTATCATCAGCAAAAAGTAACTGTGTCACTTCCCATTTTGTGTTTGATTTCCCATAATTTAATCCCACCCCTCTCCTGAACACCCTAGCATTTACTTCTTTTACAACCCCATATATAAACATATTAAACAACCATGGTGACATTACCCATCCCTGTCTAAGGCCTACTTTTACCGAGAAGTAGTCCCCCTCTCTTCTACACATCTTAACCTGAGCCTCACTATCCTCATAAAAACTCTTTACAGCATTTAGTAACTTACCACATATTCCATATACTTGCAACATCTGCCACATTGCTCCCCTATCCACTCTATCATATGCCTATTCTAAATCCATAAATGTAATAAAAACTTCCCTACATTTATCTGAATACTGTTCACATATATGTTTCAATGTAAACACTTGATCTACACATCCCCTACCCACTCTGAAACCTCCTTGCTCATCCGCAATTCTACATTCTGTCTTACCTCTAATTCTTTCAATAATAACCCTACCGTACACTTTTCCTGGTATACTCAGTAAACTTATTCCTCTATAATTTTTACAATTTCTTTTGTCCCCCTTCCCTTTATATAAAGGGACTATACACGCTCTCTGCCAAACCCTAGGTACCTTCCCCTCTTTCATACATTTATTAAACAAAAATACCAACCACTCCAACACTATATCCCCCCCTGCTTTTAACATTTCTCTCATGATCCCGTCAGTTCCAGCTGCTTTACCCCCTTTCATTCTACGTAATGCCTCACTCATCTCCCCCACACTCACATCCCGCTCTTCTTCACTCCTAAGAGTTGGTATACCTCCCTGGCCAGTGCATGAAATTACCGCCTCCCTTTCTTCGTCGACATTTAAAAGTTCTTCAAAATATTCTCGCCATCTGGATCACTATGATATGGCCTTGGATGCACTGGAAGAAAATCAGAATGCAGATGCAATATACACAGACTTTGCAAAAGCATTTGACAAATGCGATCATGGCGTAATAGCCCATAAAATACGTGCTAAAAGAATAACTGGAAAAGTGGGGAGATGGATTTTCAACTTCCTAACAAATCGAACACAAAGAGTAGTGGTCAACAGAGTTAAATCGGAGTGAAGAGCTCTTGACTTGTACTCGTTGGAACGCAGGAGGGAGAGATATATCATAATCTACACATCGAAAATCTTGGAAGGAATGATCCCAAATCTGCACACAGAAATCACTCCCTACGAAAGTAAAAGACTGGGCAGGCGATGCAAAATGCCCCCAATTAAAAGTAGGGGCGCCATTGGTACACTATGGGAAAACACCAAAAGTGTCCGGGGTCCAAGACTGTTCAACAACCTCCCATCAAACATTAGGGGAATTGCCAATAAGCCCCTGGCTGCCTTCAAGAGAGAGCTGGACAGATACCTAAAGTCAGTGCCGGATCAGCCGGGCTGTGGCTCGTACGTTAGACTGCGTGCGGCCAGCAGTAACAGCCTGGTTGATCAGGCCCTGATCCACCGGGAGGCCTGGTCATGGGCCGGGCCGCGGGGGGGTTGATCCCCGGAATAACCTCCAGGTAACCTCCAGGTATCCAGGTATCTACCCGATACCTCCATCTCCCCATCTACTAACTCCCCTACTCTGTTTTTAACTGACAAATCCATTCGTTCTCTAGGTTTTCTTAACTTGTTTAACTCACTCCAAAATTTTTTCTTATTTGCATTAAAATTTCTTGACAGTGCCTCTCCCACTCTATCATCTGCTCTCCTTTTGCACTCTCTCACCACTCTCTTCACCTTTCTTTTACTCTCCATATACTCTACTCTTCTTTTAACACTTCTGCTTTGTAAAAATCTCTCATAAGCTACCCTTTTCTCTTTTACTACATCCTTTACTTCATCATTCCACCAAACACTCCTCTTACCTCCTGCCCCCACCCTCCTATAACCACAAACTTCTGCCCCACATTCTAATATTGCATTTTTAAAAATATTCAACCCTCTTCAACTCCCCCCACTACTCATACTTGTACTATCCCGCCTTTCTGCCAATAGTTGCTTATATCTCGCCCGAATTTCTCCTCCCTTAGTTTATACACTTTCACCTCCCTCTTACTTGTTGTTGCCATTTTCCTCTTGTACCATCTATCTCTTACTCTAACTGTAGCTACAACTAAATAATGATCCGATATATCAGTTGCCCCTCTATAAACATGTACATCCTGGAGCCTACCCATCAACCTTTTATCCACCAATACATAATCTAACAAACTACTTTTATTACGTGCTACACCATACCTTGTATATTTATTTATCCTCTTTTTCATAAAATATATATTACTTATTACCAAATCTCTTTCTACACATAGCTCAATTAAAGGCTCCCCATTTACATTTACCCCTGGCACCCCAAATTTACCTACTACTCCCTCTACAACATTTTTACCCACTTTAGCATTGAAATCCCCAACCACCATTACTCTCACACTTGGTTCAAAACTCCCCACGCATTCACTCAACATTTCCCAAAATCTCTCTCTCTCCTCTACACTTCTCTCTTCTCCAGGTGCATATACGCTTACTATAACCCACTTTTCACATCCAACCTTTATTTTACTCCACATAATCCTTGAATTAATACATTTATAGTCCCTCTTTTCCTGCCATAACTTATCCTTCAACATTATTGCTAATCCTTCTTTAGCTCTGACTATTTGAAGCCCCTGACCTAATCCCATTTATTCCTCTCCACTGAAACTCTCCCACCCCCTTCAGCTTTGTTTCACTTAAAGCCAGGATATCCAGCTTCTTCTCATTCATAACATCCACAATCATCTCTTTCTTATCATTCGCACAACATCCACCCACATTCAGACTTCCCACTTTGACAATTTTCTTCTTATTCTTTTTAGTATTCATTACAGGAAAAGGGGTTACTAGCCCATTGTTCCCGGCATTTTAGTTGACTTTTACAACACGCATGGCTTATGGAGGAAAGATTCTTATTCCACTTCCCCATGGATATAAAAGGAAAAGTAATAAGAATAAGAACTGTTAAGATAAAATCAAAGAAAACTCAGATGCGTGTGTATAAATAAACATGTACATGTATGTGTAGTGTGACCTAAGTGTAAGTAGAAGTAGCAAGACGTACCTGTAATCTTGCATATTTATGAGACAGACAAAAGACACCAGCAATCCTACCATCATGTAAAACAATTACAGGCTTTCGTTTTACACTCACTTGGCAGGACTGTAGTACCTCCCTGGGTGGTTGCTGTCTAACAACCTATATATATGTCGTGCCGAATAGGCAGAATTTGCTATCTTGGCTTAAATAGCAACGTTCATCTTGCCATATAGGACAAGTGAAAATTTGTGTATGCAATAATTTAGCCAAAATCATTCTGAACCTAACGAAAAAAATATATTTCACTGTGTTTGTTTAGTATTAAATTACTGTAAACAAATCTAAAATATATTTAGTTGGGTTAGGCTAAAATAAATTACTATTGTTATAATAAGGTTAGGTAAGTTTTCTAAGATTCTTTTGGTGCAAAATTTAAATTTTTTACATTAACATTAATGAAAAAAATATATCTTTAAACGTATAAGAGAAAATTTTAGAAAGGATTTAATTTTAAAT